>NC_041347.1:235000-290000 GCF_004354835.1 Perca flavescens
AGTCCACAAAGCATTCCGGGATGGGAGAAAAAAAACGTGCTCTGGTTTAATGGCATTTCTTTAAACGAATCACAATCATCATGGGTGGCGCTAAGCGCCGGACGGAGCCACGGCGCCGCTGCAAAATAGCCTCGGGAAGGAACTAGTTTTGGTGGAAGATGTGTGCGTTCAAAATCAGGCGGAATTTCCGGCAGCAACGGAGCAATTAGAACCTTAATGAACGTATAGGAGCTTCTGCAGGACTTCTATATAAGACTGTATTAGTTTTAGCTAGGTGTACATAATAAACTATAATAAATCAAAAATGAATTTTTGTGAAATTTAAAGTCAAACTAAAATTTGAATTCTCTTCACTTTTTGTGTAAGAAAATATATACTAATTGATATATCTCAGCATGACTATACTGACACTGAAGCTATTGATCTTTTTTGTTTTTTTTCCATCATTCAAAAAGGAGAGGTGCGTTTCTATGGTGCCATGGGTTATGGCACCATGGAAGTTGGTTATGACCAGGGCACCTCATAACCCTGTGCTTTTTATGGATTGTTAGAGTTAACGTTCAACATTTGGGCCAACTTGTTTGACTTTGTAGTCAAAAACCTGTGATAGGGGTTGAAGAAAGAAGGGAGATTGTGGAAAAAAAGGAGGAAGTGAACAGAACAGAGTACAGGCTTTCTGTTTGCCTCTCTCTCTCTCTCTCTCTCTCTCTCTCTCTCTCTCTCATTGCGGTGTATTTACTCTTCAACATTGACTGTAGAGGAGCAGGAGGAGCAGGATTAAGAGGAGGTTAATGGGTTTGATTTCACAAGACCAACAGACTCACCCCAATGTCTGCAAGCATTTGTTTTGGAACTTCTGCTCAGAAATGTTTGGCAGAAACTGTCTGCAGCTCCGACTCATTAGATCAGGAACAGAATAAGAGCCACTTTACATCACAGAGTACTATAAATATTAGATTTTCATGTTGTTACATCGATGATGACTTATTGGCAAATAGCTTTTCACAGTAGGATACACAGAGTCCTGGCATAGTACATCAGAAACTCACATACAGCCAAAAATTGGTTAAGGACAACTGCACAATTTATCAAACCATTATATAATACAATTCCAACAAAATTATGGAAAAAGAATAAATAACTGTTATTCCAGTTAAAACAGCTATCCCTTGCTGCCCAAAGATGCAGCCAATGGTTATTAACTTGTCATGAGTTTTGGCATCTTGCAAAATCTACAGCCTTTATCTCTGATATTATGAAACCTCATTATGGTTAAAGTAAATCAACACTGTCATGGTTTGGGCTTTATTTTCCATTGGGGCTGTGCTACAAATACACACATTCCTGAAAGGTGTTTCAGATTTTTTTTAAATGTCTCACAATAATCAATAATAATTTATAATGTATCTCCCCTGACTATGCTCACCAGTGACCACTATGGGATAATGGTAAAAGCTACAATGTAGTGTAACAGTAGCACAAGCAGAAAGCATTATGAAATCAGTGAAATAACTGAGTAATGATCTTTATACAGCAATATCTACCCAGAGTTTGCTAACACGAGCCACCATAAGCTAATAAGTGGGACGTAAGGATGCGTGTCTTCTTTCTTAAGTCACATCAGTCAAGTTTTCATCCAAATTTAGCACAAATTCCAACCAGAAAATTTCCAGAAAATCTGCAAAAAAACCAATAATTTAATGCACCCTAATAATATTATTATATTATTATATATATATTAGGAGTTGGGTGCATTGAATTATTAAGTTGGTGGTGCTATAATTAAAAGAGCTCATGTCTAATCTCCAATGATGGAAAACCAACGGGATTTGTTCGCTAACTCTGTTTCCGTTGCACTTTGTCGCATTTTGTTTTAATTAATACACTAACTTTTTTCCACCTCAGAAAAAAGATTCTCACGATATTTCAACTTTTTAATTTTACAATTTCCAGCGTATCCACTTCGTTTTTCTATGTGCAAACTGAAATTGCACATAAAAACAGATGAATGGAAACACACTTTGTAATATCGCAATACCACCCTAAAATGAATTTGTTTTTATTAAAGGTACACTGTGTAGTATATTATTAGCTAAAATGAATATGTTCATTCATAAATGTGTCCTCATTGGTGTAAAATGACCTCTGCCAATGATCTGACTTATCCTCGTAAGCGAAGAATTCCTTATCTGTATTTACATTGGACGGGCAAGTCCAAGGAGGCTTCCATGTCGTTCCGCCATTTTGAAAAACTATAATCGCTGAGGACATAGAGCACTAGCCTACCTGTCTAGCTAATCCACAACATGTTTTCGTTCAGAGCCAGCGTCACGTGACTGAAACCAGCTGAAATGGAGGAGGAGATCAGTGAGAGGCGCTGAGTCACTGGCCCGGCAAAGTTGAAAGCCTGCACTTAAGTTCACAATGGCAGGTCATACTTATGCCGAGCCACAGGAGAAGGAATCCTCGTCACCAAAAAAAAGCGAAAAAGGGAATTAAAAAGGCAATGTAACACATAACGGCTACCGTAGCTTGCAACACGCATTTGAAAAAGCGAGGCGCTAGAGAGCACTATTCGTTTGAATGCAAAATACAATTTCACCGCTAGATGGGAGAAATTCCTACACAGTCTACCTTTAAATAGCATTAACCCCCATAACTTACTGGTCATTAATTTTCTACTTTTGATAATTTTCAACTTTAGTCTAATCTTCTGAATTCTGGATGTGCTGCTCTTTATGGCTGACTGATGTAAAACAGCAACAATTAAACTTACGGTATATCTAGCTCATTACAGCGGGTGCTCGGGTTGGCTAGCCCAAGATTCTACAGGTGACACATATGCACAAACACACTCCGTCGCTCCTGACAACACTGTTTGATCTGAATTGTTTACTGTCTGATAAGGCAGCACAAAGGTCCTCCACCATTCATGCTAACTGTTTTCATCCCTTAGCAACTGTGTAAAGGACTGCAGTTTACACCAGGTCTGATCAGTTAGTCAATCTTAATTGTCATTGAAAGCATTTTATTTATTTCCATGAAAGCTTTCGCATTCGCTCTTATGAACACAAAGTATCTGGTAGGTCATAAAACGAAGAAAGGGACTATCTCCCATAAGATAAAGCTCTGAAGAGAGAAGGGAAAAGTGAGGAAGAGTGAGAGGGGGAGGTAGTAGGAGTAAGAGCTTTCATGGATGAAGAGACTTGGCCGTATCAACCTGCATGATGACTCAGTCCAAACCACCATTATCATCACACAGATACCTCTGCCATTTCTGCTCACATGTCCTTCACGCACGCACGCACGCACACACACACTTACACACACACTTATGCTCTCCTTCAGTGGAAATTCCCTCATCATGACTCCTGTTGTGATCATAATTGTTATGTCCAACATTTCCATAGCAATGTTATAAACATAGTCACCAAATAGTAAAACTGTCAAAATGTAACAGAGATAAAACCAAAACCAAATGTTGGCAGTGATGCTATCAAACCACTGCACTGCACTCAAGTCTTTGACCGCCTACACTTGCTGTCTGAACTCAAATTCATCTTCAGACATGGGACTTGACTGTTTCGCTGCGGCAGCTCTAGTGCTGATGATGAGTTGTTGAAGGCACTCTGGGTGAAGCAGGTTGTTCCTATAGAAGTTTCTATATACAAGTCCAACATTAAAATAGCATTACAGCCACATCTGGTCTGCCGTTAGCTTGCCCCAAGCCAGGATCTGGCTCTAAATGGTTGTATGTGTGCATGTGAGAACCTGGTGAGAGATGTAACATCCTGATCGATGGATATCCCATTAATCTGTTATACCACACCTTTTCCTGTGTCTAAACAAAAACTAAATGGCCGATATGCAGAGTGCATATTGGTTTGTTTGCATGTCTATGTGTGAAAAGGCTAGAGGTCAAGTTATTTAGCACAGATCATCAACATTTTCCATGAGATTAAGAGCATAATCACAGTCACGAGGGAATCTGGTACAGTGTGTCTAGACTGGAAGGCCACAGGTTGCTCATTGTTACAGCTATCCAACAGAGTTTACAATAGTTAAGGTGGCCCATTATTTTTAAGAGCAATTCAACTGGTGTTGTGTCTAGATAGTAACCCTAGATTTGCAAAAACTGTTGTGAGACTCACTGCCTGATGACCTATCCTAACCTTAACCATTCGAGGTCAATGCCTAACCTTAACCATTGTGGAAGAAAAAAAGTTCTTTAAAGTTCAATTCTATGTCTGGTTCAGATGAGATTTATTCACTGTGGAGACAGAAGTTCACAAGAAGCTATAGAATTCTCTCTGACCAGAATGGGTTGCTGGCCAGGATTTTATACAAGCTTACATACATTACAACAGAATTAAGAAAACGCTGAGAAGACATTCTCAGTGGATTTGCATGGACTCAATACCGTCTGCTCCATCAAAGCAAAGGTGCTTTTATTAGTTAAGGTTTGAAGTTCTGACACCACTCCGCAGTGAATAAAATTCATCTAAACCAGACACAGAATTGGACCTGAAAGAACTTTTTCTTCCACACCATTTGACCTTAACCAATCACGGTCAATTAGAAGTTAGATGGTTTCATAACCTCAACCATCTAACCTTAATCATTCGAATGTCAAGCATTGACTTGAATGGCAGCGATTGCTCACAGTGGTTTCGGCGCCTCTGGAACGCATCGGTGGAAAACAGGGGTTACCTTAACCATCCAAAGTCAATGCCTAACCTCAACCATCTAACTCCGATTTTCCACTGGGCGCGTCTGTGCTGCATTCTGGTTTTGTTCCATCCTCCGCCATGCGCCATACCACATCGGGAGCGTCTCAGAAGCGGAGCGTCTTGCTGCCCAACTTGCAGATTTTCTTGCCCTTAAAAAAAAGATCTGGGATGTCGTATTATGTTTTTCAACTTCCAAAACGAATCTCTTGTTGTCTGTGGTGTAAAGGAAACATAAACGATATTGGGGGGTGTCCTTTGATAAATTGACTAGATAGTCTCGCTGTTTCACTTCCTGCCAGCCTGTCTGAACGCCCCGCGACTCGCGTGAAAATAGACCTGACGCGTATCTTTAGCATAGCGGAGAGCTGGTGGTGGTGCCTCTGGAACGCAGCGCAGAAACGCCCAGTGGAAAACAGGGGTTACCTTAACCATCCAACGTCAATACCTAACCTCAACCATCTAACCTTAACTATTTGAAGTCAATTTCATAACCTCAATCATCTAACGTTAACCATTCAAAGCCAGTACCTAACCATAACAATCTAACCTTAACCATTTAAGGTCAATGCCTAACCTCAACCATCTAACCTTAACCCCTTCGAAATCAATGCCTAACCATAACCATCTAACCTTAACTATTCAAAGTCAATTCCTAACCATAACAATCTAACCTATCTAACCTACCTATAATCTAGACACAACCATTCTCTGGCTCAGCCATCCAACCTCTTTGTAAATAGCCCACATCGGTTACGTCCGTCTTTGCGACCAATTAGCGCCTGGAAACAGGCGCAAACGGCTTGATAAATCTAGCCCTCTGTGTCACAATGGTAGCAGATATCTCAGGCAGTAGTTGGTTTTTGTCCATTCAGTCCATTTGTTGCTAAACATTACTGTAAGATAAAATATACTACTATAATACAAGCCTTATCCTTTATTAGCAATAACAAAGGATAATATTACCAATATTAGCAGTGCGAGATGGAGACTGCCAACGATACTCATCAGTATCTTTAATAGATGTATACTGATGTTGATATATGCGCCTTTAACTACTTTCCCAGACTAGCACACATGACCCTTGTTTCTATGTATACTCTCTTTACAATCACATGCCCTGAATGCAAGATGTGTTCAACGCAATAATCTAAAGAAACCTCAAGAAATCCATTTATTTTAAATAACAAGCAAAACTTTGGCTGGCTTATGTTAACCATGGTCACCTTGTTTCTTCATCTCGTGGGTTTGAGAGCTTGGCTGCAGCTAAACTTTGGAGCTACATCTCCCATCGGCAGCCAAGATTAGAATAGCTATATGTCCCGTCTGTTACAGCAACAACATTTTTGCTTCAAATGGCAGTGGGCAAGCTCAACTTGTTCACCGAACGCATTAATATCGCTGACACCTCAGGGTTGAGCAACAGTGCAGCAACAGATGTAGAGCTCTATACACATTCATACATGAAGGCACACACATGCAGTCAGAAACACAAGGCCGCTGCATTCCACCAGCATGAAAGTGCGTTCATGTTTACAGCAGAACAAACAGAGGAGGGCTTCACCTCATGTGTTTATCTGTAAAAGGCTTCATGTTTCCATGACTGCCTTCCCTCCTAGCAGTAAGAAACAGAACATTTGCTCTGACAGATTAGAGTTTAACAAGCAGTGAGTGTTAAAGAACCATTGTATGATAATGATTATTTGCATTCAGACCCAACATTATTGCTTATGTACAAAGGTTATGTCACAAATGGGATCAAATGTTTAGTTAAGTGAAATACTGGTAACTATGACCAATACATTGGTCACGTTAAAGGATAATTGTGATTTATTCACTTATTTTTAAAGCTGCACCAATCAATCAAATCAGTTACAAAAACGGTAATGGTAATACTTTTAGTTGCCCGCCCCCCAAACACGAACCATCTCAACCCAATTTAGCAACAATTACAGAGGTTATAAGATATGGAATTCTTTCCCTCCCAGCCTCCCAGTCGTTTATCATTTAAAAATTCTGTGTATATACACTACTGGTCAAAAGTTTTAGAACACCCCAATTTTTCCAGGTTTTTATTAAAATTCATGCAGTTCAATGTCTTATTGTACTCTGAAATGAAAGAATAGAACAAATAAATAATTGAAGTTAAAAATGAAATCATGGAATCAATTTATAAACCGAAATGTATTCTAAATTTCTGACTCATCAAAGTAGCCCCCTTTGGCAGATATAACAGCTGAACACACTCGTGGCATTCTTTCTACAATGGAAATCCAATATTCTTCAGAAAGTTCTTCCCAACTCTGTTGCAGAAGTTCCCATGAATGTGTGGCACTTGTAGGTTGCTTTCACTTTTCTGTCCAGTTCATCCCAAACCAGCTCAATGGGGTTTAAGTATGGTTACTGTGCTGGCCACACTTATGTTTTGGGTCATTATCTTGCTGTAGGATGAACCCCTGACCAACTAGGCGCATACCAGAGGGTACTGCATGGCGCTGCAAAATACAGCGTAGAATTGGTAGCACCAACTTTCAAAGCTGGATCAACCTCCATTGCTGCAGAACAGCTTTACGTTGTTAACCAATTTCTTGTTCCCTGAAATAGGCCTTTTTGTAAAATTCTGAAATGTACATTATTTTTCAGTTTTGGGTAACCTTACTTTTTTTTAACCTCATGCAGTTCACCACTTACCTTTTGTACCATTTCAAGCTATTCATTGGACTTGAACTGCTAAAATTTCAATAAAAAACTTGAAAAATTGGGGTGTTCTAAAACCTTTGACCAGTAGTGTATATCCTAACATGATTCTTGTTTGATTCTTTTGATTTATATTACTTTCCTTTCCTTTCCTCACACTTTATTTTGTCTCCTCATTTGATTGTTCCTTTTTTCTGTCCCTTTTTCATGGACTCTCTGTTTTAAAATTTTTCTCTTCGTGTATTATTGAATAATTGTAGGGAACCCAACATGCCAAACCCCTTGAGGGGTTTCTGGGTTTCCTTTGCATGTCCTTTGCATGTGAATGTTTTTGCACGTTTTTGTTTTTTTAAACGTGCTAAATAAATCAAATTAGTTCAGTCTCACAGCTCTCATCGACGACAAAGACAGCTATTGTCATTGAAAAAATCTTTGGTAAACCCATTGCATTACCTGCTCAGCACCAAACGGCAGGCCGGCACAGTTAGCGGCTTGCTAGGAGTTAAAAAGAAGTCAGACATAGCAAGAAATATAAACAGATGATCAGACAGATTAGCCAAACTTAACTGGAAGAGAAAATGAAGGCAAATGGAAAAATGATTTCAGCTGTAAACAACCATCATCTCATAACAGACAGGAGAAGGATCCATGTTGTAATGAACCAGAATTTTCCTTTAATGGCTGTAGCCAAGAAATTCATTTTGTAACTATGACACATTGGGTTTGTGGCTGGACGGGTGTTCCTTTCAATCTTTTGACCAGCCAGGAAGATGAAGAAGTGAATGAGTAATGCTCTCTTCCACCTAACAGTTGCATTGCTTGCCCTTAAGCAAGGCAGGAAGCCCTGCTCTGTGGCTAACAGTCGACTGGCAGCTCAGGCCTGAAACTGATTGAATGTGAAGCAGATTGCTCCTGGAAAAGAGAAAGTGTTCTCAATTGCCTCCCCTAGATGACTGTAATCTACAATACTTGTATATTCATGGCATTGTAAGACAGTCCTACATTCCTTTAAGCCTGAGTGTCTTGTTGTATTGTCATAAACCAAATCTAGGTAATGTAATAAGGCAAACTGGAAGCAGGGTCTGGGAATATACAGTCCTCTGTTCTGTATCGGTTTGTGTGTACAGTACTTGTGTGTTGGGTAGAGGGTCTAGCCAGCTCTCGCCTTGCTCCATTTGCCATCAAACCCCAGCTGAAATAAAGAACACATGGGAGCCGTTTCAAAGCTCTCTCATTGCCGGTTAAAAATCTAAATTTCCCCCGCGACTTCTTGCTGTCTCTCTTCAACCCTCCGCCCATCCCTCATCATACCCTTTGTGCTTGGAACTGTTCGCCCGGAACAGGCAACACCAATCGACCTCAAAATTTCCATTCGGAAAAGAAAAGGAAAACCAAAATAAACAGATGATGAGGAAAAAGAGAAGAAAGACGTGAAACAACGTTTGCATGCACCGCAGAGAAGGGAGGGCAAATTCTGTGCCAACTGTGTTATGGTTGGCAAACCTTTGAGTGCCTGATCTACAGATGAGAGAGGGAAAGGGAAAAAAAAACCTGGAGCAACAGGCTGCCATACGGGGCGGTTGCCAGCCGCTGTATGTTTGAACCATGGGAGAAATTTCATGTGGTTGTGATTTTCATATTAAAGTAATGGGGGTCTATCAGTGTCTGAGATGTACAGATGGGAGGCCTACGTACCGGCTGCTTTGTGTGTGTACGGGAGTGTATGTACATTTACAGTGTTATTGAAGTAAGCATGTGTGTTGGAAGACTGCAATTCACTCCCTAATTGCACCTAATAATGGCACTTCAGAAATGCCACAATAAATGGTATGTTGGATGAAGTGTGAAGAGGAAAATAAAGTCCTTGAGTACCATTCTCCATTTCAGTATTACAGGAAAGCACATCAAACTTTTCATTGCATATTAGGCTTAGACTGATGTATGAGCCTGCTGATGTGCAGCACATGTATGAGGCCAATTGTTTTTTTTCAATTAAAAATCCAAAATGGTCCACTTAGTCTCAAACAGTATTTCATTTCATGTCAAATTAGCCGATATACAGTTGTAGTCAACGCCAACGTATTGCAAATAATAAACTGGATATACCATGTTGCAAGAGTAGAGTCAGAGTAGTAGTGCAATGTGAGTTGTCTGCCTGATATAGCTTGCAGGCGTCACTCCATTTTGTCTTTAAGCTATTAACTATCATGTCAGTGTCTGTTGGGGGGTTTAGCCCTTCATAAGTCAGCTGTGTTTTCCCAGAATGCCTTTCACATTCACATCATTGTCTGGGCAGGATGTCTTCTGTTGTCAGGACAGGCCCTCTCCCTCAGCGACCCTTCCAGGCCTGTTGATACAGCGAGTGTCATGTTTAAGCTCCCCATTTATCTCCTATCACTGGGGTTGAAATCTGGCCTTATTTGTATGTGTGTGTTTCTGTTCAATGGGTGGTCTAATGCTGGTTAATACTAAGACTGTGTCTTTATTTTAGCAGAGCAAGATGAGACTCTCCAGCTAGTAAATCATCACAGATTCATCCTGCAGAAAAAAAGCCTGGAGACATTTGACCTTTTATCTGTTTTCCTACAACCTAATGGATTTGACTTGCCCCTTTTAGTGAATGGTATCACTGCTAAGCATCATAGGGTGTGAGCTGCTTGTTTTGAAAGGATAATGATAAATTGTTGTAATTGTTCACTTGTTACTTTCAGGAAAGTCAGTTCTGGCATGGCTTTTGCTCAGTTTCTGCGTGACTAAAGGTTTGTTGAAACCAAACGTCCCATAACTCTCCATCTCATTCCAAAGATGGGAAACAACTGTAGAGACTTATATGTTTACAGAGTTGTTACTCTCATCGCTAATAACCACATTTTGCAAAGTTGATATTTCACGTTGACGCAAACACGAGTTAAAACAAGAGATCAGGTTTAATTCCGACTTGAAGTGTGTTGCCAGTGAAATGTTGAAACTTAAACATGCTTGACTCTATACTTCAGGAATATAGGCACGCTAAACTCCCATTTTAACACAATTTTATGTGACTTATGAGCTTTGTTGATTAAACAAGTTTAATTTTTGCACCCCAGGCACACTGTCGTATTTAAAAAGAGAAAGCTGTGTGTGTGTGTGTGTGTGTGTGTGTGTGTGTGTGTGTGTGTGTGTGTGTGTGTGTGTGTGTGTGTGTGTGTGTGTGTAGTGCTTGACTGCTGGAACACTGGTATTTGCTTTTGACCTGTGCCAATAAAAATTTAGTTTGATACAACTATCAGCTCCTTGAATGTACCAGCAACACAAACAGTGATTCACTGATACATGTATCTGAGGGAAAGGAGTGGGCAAGAGAACAAAACAAAGGAACAGCATTCATGTTTCCATGCTATACATCAGATCCCCTCTCATTACTCCAAACCCAGATATTTGCAGGGTTTCACACGTCCTTCATACTGTAAAGTAGTGTGGTTTTTGGTTGCCTGTGCCCAGATGGGGTTTATCCCTCTTGGCCATCCATGTGAAGAGGGTCCTGGGCCTGAGTCAGACAGCAGGATTAGTGGTTAACAGTGCTTTGCCAGGGAGATGAACGGATGGGATATAAAGCCTGTAACTTTGAGAAAAAAACAAAAAACAGATGTCATTTCAGATTAATGACAATGCATTTTTAATTTGCTCTTGTGGGATTTGAATAGCTTTCAAGGGACCCGGGGTCACGCAGCCCACTGTACCTTTGAGGCCCGTGTCAAATATTTCATTTCTTGTAAAAACAAAACAAAATCCCCGTGGTTGCATTTACAAGGTATACAAAACAGACGGATAAAGAAGAAGAAGGAGGAGGGATGGATGGTGGGGTGGGATGAGAAGGTGACTTTTGTGCTTGCTTGCTTGCTGGATGGATGGATGGGAGCCAAGGGAAGACTTGGCAGAAATTGTAGGACATCTGTGGTTGGACTTGGAGGAAGGACGAGAGGTCTAGATGCTTTTTAAACAGAGACAGAAGAGAGATGGGTGCTGTCGAACCTACATCCAGATCTTCAGACTTCGTACTGTGGTCTGAAAAGTAAAAGCAGAGTTTTGTCATGCAATCGACACTAATCCCGTTTGGACTCACTTGTCTTAAGCAAATCTTCTTGTTCGTTCGGTTCTGAGACAGAGTTTGACTCTTTGTTTCAGTGGAGGTTTCTCCCTCTCCCTCTCTCTCTCCCTCTCCCTCTCCCTCTCCCTCTCCCTCTGTGGTGGGTTTGAGGGAGCGTTTGAAGAGTCACACACCCTGAATCTGTGTGACCGAATGTCACTCGATCTCTTGATTCACTGCACATGTCATTATCTGAGAGGGGCATTTGTGTATGTGGGTCTTGCGGTGATCGACGGTTGTGTTGTCTGGATTCATAACTTACAAGATTCAAGTATAACTGAGCTTGCCTGTGGTTATGAGACATTTCCTGAGTCCAACCTATTTCAGACTGGTATTGATATATTTATTGGAGATATTGAAGCTTATGATACACGTGCTTTTAACAGCGCGTCCACAGGCACAAACAAAAAGGAAGAAAAATTGACATTTCTCCCCACAGAGAACCTGTGGAGTTCATCTCTAGGAGTTTACATGCACATTGTGTTTGACACTGAGCTGACTCTCCCCTCCCCGTCCTTTGTCCACAAACGTCTCCTCTGTGAAACCTGACCGCAGGGACAATCATCATTCCTCAGCTATTAGCACCAAATCTTTGGCCGGGCCTGAATGTGAGGAGATGTTGTGTTGTCAGCTGGAGGGCTCTGGTTTCTCCCCAGATGAGTGGAGAAAGGGGTCAGTGACGCCTGTCAACGACCCCCAACGGCCCCTGGTTTCCTGTCCAGGGACCACTCAATGGCCTCCATTACGTGTCATTGAAGAACCAAAATGGCCTCTGCTGTAGATTTCCACCCAGGAGTCTTTATCATGATAGCTGCTTGGCTGAAACTCAAGAGTTTTCATAATGAATGCCTACTGGAAGCAAGAAGCAAGCAGTTGAAGATATAGCTAAGATAGGCATACACTGATATAGGTAATTTACTATGAAAGGCAATAAGGTTCTTTGTCCAATCTCGGAGATTGGATGTCTTTTCAAGGGTCTAATTTTTCTGTGCTGATGTCAGCGATTGGCAACTGTAACTTAAGAAGGAACTGGGATGCTTGGCCAGCAGGGTGAAAGACCCAGAAGAAAGTTTGGAAAGTAATTGTCGAGTTTGTTGGATCACTAAAAGACTGCAATGAAACAAAAGTAACCCTGTGAAAGTTGCAGGAAGCAGCTATACGAGCAAGCAGCATAACGTTTAACACAAAGCAACCACATTATTCTTTTGGGAACATGTTAGTTCTGTCTGCAGGATCTGCTGTTTTTTTATGTTCAGCATGGCACTGCTTGGTGCTGTAAATGTCAGAGCAATTTTCATCCTAGCTGAAACGAATTCCTCCTGCCCGACTCTGGGAATGAAAAGGAACTTGAACTTGAAATTGTTGTCTTATTGCTGGAAAGCTTAAAGCCCTCGTAGAAATGAAGAGAGTTGGACCTGTGGTGTGACTTTCTTTGCCTGTGAAAATGGTCCAAGAAGGCTGTTCTGTGAACCAGCAGTAAAAACTTTCCACGGGTAATGTCTCGCAGTCTCCTTGCTCGCCTTGCTCGTTGTGGAGCTGTTTTCTTGAGCCTCCCGGTCTCGAGTCAGTGGGTCAATATTTGCCTTTAACTTTTGACCTGTGTGTTTACCCACCTTTTTACCCAATTACTGCCATCACTGAAGTCTAGCTCAGAGAGGCCCTTTAAACCGTGGAACCAAAACTCCTGTGTAGAAGATTCAGACACTGCAAATAGTGTGAGAGCTGTGTTTTTTTATTTTTTTTTCAAATGACATTGCGTGATATGTAATGATTTATAGGCTGATACTTCATATGGAACATGTTAGGATTAATACACATTTCAGGAGACAAACCACATAAAAAATGGTAATTAGTGGTAATGTAATCATGAAGTAAGGACACATACTCTATTAATGACTCAGTTTGATGCACCATTTTACTTTACTTTTTAAAGAGTAACTACTGTAATATGTAAGTACTCAGAAATAGGCAAGATGGGGTAAATTCACAGATATCTGGGAGGAAATTAATAATTATGGTTTTATTGACATTGTGAAGTCTGTTCCCCAGTAGCTTTTCATTATCTAGATCTCAACATTTAGGAACTACATATAAGAGATTCATTGTCCCAGACATATACAGTACATCACTACCAAAATCTCCAATTTTCTCGGCAATCGAAATATGAGAAGGTCTAGCGTGAAGGCTGTGTACACCGATCAGAGCTTTGTATGTTGGGATTAAGAATGGGGTCGTGCATAGACTATAACCCAAGATTTGCAAACATCTTGCGAAAAGTTAAAGTTTAATGGTTGAGTTTAGGCATTTACCTCGAATGGTTAAAGTGCTCGTATTATGCTCATTTTCAGGTTCATAATTGTATTTAGAGGTTGTACCAGAATAGGTTTATGTGGTTTAATTTTCAAAAAAACACCATATATTTGTTGTACTGCCCATTGCTGCAGCTCCTCTTTTCACCCTGTGTGTTGAGCTCTCTGTTTTAGCTACAGAGTGAGACATCTCCCTTCTGTTCCATCTTTGTTGGGAGTCGCACATACGCAGTAGCTAGGTAAGGACTACTAGCCAGTCAGAAGCAGAGTATGAGGGAGTGCCACGCTAGCAGCTAGGCGAGCATTATAACGTGTGTTACAAAGTGACGCAAGTTTGTCACAGAAGTAAAGGCTGGACTACAATAGAGCTGTTTGGAGCAGTTTGTGAACAGTGTTTTCTGTTGGAGATGATAAGTCCCTTTGGGGAGGACTTTGAGCTTTTTCACTTTGTAAACCTATTACATGCACAAAAAAGATATATAACACAATAAAGGAAAGTGAAAAAGCCCAAAAGCATAATATGAGTACTTTAAGGTAAGAATAAGTTGTTGGGCAGCGAATCTCGTGAGAGTTTTTGCGAGTTTTGAAAAAATTCTAGGTTTATCATCTCGACACAACCTTTATATATTTAGGAGAAATGTGTGTATACACAGCTAAATGGTTACAATTATTAAAATCATGCAACACAGCAACCCTCTTTACAAAACTACACAACCACATCATTAACAACTAGCACTAACACTGTCTGAACTATTATTACTGCTGTTACAATTACTGCCACTACACCACATATATCACATGGCCCTGTGCTACAGTCTGCTGTTAATAATCCAGACTGCTGTGACCTGCTTGAAATACATCCCCAGACTAATACGCTCATTATTGTGCTGCTGTGAGTGCACTGGGTCAGGAATTCTGCACACACACACACACACACACACACACACACAACAATATTGTGTGTGCATGTGTAGCACGTATACACAAATACACGTATAAGAACACGCACACGTGCGCACTTTCTACATGCTTTTGCAAAATCACAATTCCTTTTGCCTGCATGCCTCACATGCCGACATGAATGCAGGTGGACAATGAAAGGCATACACACACACACTCACTCATATCTCCTGCTACCCATCCATACATCCATTCATCCCCGGCTCTACAGGCACCCATAGCGTAGCCAAAGCTGTTTGTGTAAAATTAGAAGTGAAACCACATCCTCTCTGATTGGATCTGTGGACCTGCTCCGTCTCTGGGTGGCTGTGCAAACAAACTGAGCTGGACCATTACAGCCTGGCTCCTCTGTGGCTTCACAACACATACACACACACACACACACACACACACACACACACACACACACACACACACACACATGCATGCGCCTAAACACACACACCTAAAGTTGGGTTTTAGGGAAATTAAATCCTACACCTTTATCTCCTCTAAACCATATTTATAAAATCCAGAGCTCATCAGGTACACACTTTTTTACAATGTTTGTATTACTGCACTTACCTGTGTAAGGTAAGATAGACCAGTAATGGGTTTGTTGGCAAATGGACAACACAACGGAAAGTTAAGTCAATGATCAGGAAGTATTTAAGAATGTGTGATTGGCAGCTTCTCTGCCACAGACTCTATGTGATATAACTGACCTATTAAAGAGTTGCTAGGAAACCGAAATCAATGCAGCAACTGTTGCACCCAGCTCTGCTCCAGACTTTAATCTCCCAGTTTATTAAAACAGTATTACTGTAAGACACAACATGATTCAGCAGCAAAGAGGCCATAAAACACCACCTTATCTTTGGTGTGTTATTCCTCACAGTGTTCCAGTTCCTTGGCCAAGTCTGTCTGTTTCACTAGTCTGATAGCTCTGATTTCGGCACTGACTCATTTAGCCAGCTTATATAACTGACTGATGAGGGCCGCCTTCCTGCTTTCTGTTCCCATCCATCCCCTCCATTTTTTTTTCTTTCTTTTTTTCAAAATCATGCCTGCAGCTCTCTGCTGCCTCACCACATCCTTGTCTCCTCATCTTGCTGTCTATATATATATTCTGTTATTCCGTCTCTTGTAATTAAACCTGAGTCTACAGGTCATTTAGGAACATTTCCATTGTTTGGCCAGAGTAGAATCACATTTTATGGGGGGAGATCAAAACTAAAATTTTAACAGATGTTACAAGCTAGCATGCAAGATGAAATCACAAAATAAGCATTAGACTGACAATTGACCAACATAAAACATTTATATGAGCTAAATCTTTCCAGATGCTTTAACCTTAGATGCACATGGGATTCGGGGGTAGGGGTTCGGGGGGTCTTAGAGAAGGCACAGAGCTTTTTATTTGAAGGGAGCAAATACAATTATAATTGCTCTTTCTGCATGATTTTTTTCGCACGATTTTTACAATCAACCAATGGTGGTTTTGTAAAGAGAGACACACTTATGTTGAAAGGAATACAAAACAGACATCAAATGACAGTACGTTGGCCTTTTCAAAATTCATAGAAATGTGGGAAGCCTGAATAAAGCACTATTCAGACTAATGTAGGGTCCATTTATCTATGGTGTCATCCAAACCCACATACACTGACCCGAAACCCGGTTCCACGCAAACCGTAGTATTCGGACCGGATTAGAATGCACATTTCGGTTCCGACTGAAATATTTTCCCTCTGTTGCTCCGGACAGCGGCAGACCTCTTTTTTCTTTCTCCCTTTTCCGTGCCCGCTCGTGGTGTGAAGAGCGTGTCCGCGCTATTCTCATAATCTCACATGTACTCTACAATCACTGCTGATAGATGACTTTTACACTAGACACTTTCTCTGTAGTCTACCGTTAGCTATCTATCGTAAATGTTGGCTACTTTTAAAATGCTATATTTTCCCTCTGGGCTCACCAAAACGGACGTAAAAGCATATTAACCATTCACTGACTACACATGATCGCTAGTAAACATATTACACTTGCTCTGCTAGTCTATCATTCAGGACAAGACCCTGTAGCCTGGTGGCGGGGGAGGCGGGACAGCCTCTCCCAAATTGTCTGCCCTTTCAAACTCCTACCTGGGTGTGTACAGGCCTCTTGGACACCGTCTGAGAGGGTTTTCTCCTGTGCAGGACATGCCATAAGTCAGGAAAGGTGTAGTATCTTGCCAGAGAAGGCAAATATGGTCATTTTTCTGCTAAAGAACTGCTAAAGTTTGAAGCTTGTTGGCATACCAACTCAACAACATTTATTTTGTTGTTACTTGTTAATATAGTGTACAATTATTTGTTAAATTATTGTAGATATATGTTAGGTGACTTAGGTTTAAGTACTTTAAAACATTAATATATTGTTACATTTAAATAATTTAAAATTTAAAAAAAACTCCATAAAAAGCTTTTCTTTTATGTCATTTTTCAGTTTTTCAAGAATTGGTTTAGGAATTGGTTAGGAATCGGAATCGTTTTAAAAGTACCGATTCGGCATCAGAATCGTAAAAATCTGACACAACAATTTGTATATCTCACAAAATGACGGCGACCAGTCATGTGACTGTGAAATGATGGTTCAGATAGTTGTGACAGCGGTCGTGACAGTTAAGTTTAGCCACAAAAAAGGTGACTGTGAAACAGTGATGTGAAAGTTAAGTTTAGGCACCAAAACGACTAGCTCAGATTACAAAAAAGTTTGTTGTTTGGGTTAAAACACTGGTCCCCATAAAGTAAAACGTGTCCTGAGTAAAAGCCTTGTGTTTTGCCCTGTACTTTCTCCGCGATACCGTGAGGTGATGGTCGTGACAGCGGTTGATACCGTGAGGTGATGGTCGTGACAGCGGTTGATACCGTGAGGTGATGGTCGTGACAGCGGTTGATACCGTGAGGTGATGGTCGTGACAGCGGTTGAGACAGTTACGTTTAGCCACAAAAAAAGTGACTGTGAAACGGTGATGTGACAATTAAATTTAGAATGATGGGCGCAGGTGCATTTGCTATTTAAACGACGCGGGCGCTGGACGGGAAATTGACAACTGCATCGGTCTTAAACTTGCAAAGACACGTCGGGCTTTGCGCTGCGCCGGGTGGAATTATCATTTGTGGTAATTGTGTATTCCATATTCCATTGTACCACTACCCTTTCTTGAATCATGGGCCCCCATCTATAAGTTTTTCTAGCTTATTTGGGGGACCCATTCACTCTACCCAATTGATCTTGTACCCCAGCTGTATTATTGTAATGCTTGAAGTGGTATTGTGAATGAATGAATAAATAAATAAATAAAATAAATTGTACTAGACGCACCCGTCATAAGTACCACGGTCACTAGCAGTCATATGTGGGTCTCACAGTAATAAATACTTGGACTATACATGCGAATTAGAGCGCATTACTTTTTGTAGCTACATGTACGAATGGTTCATGAGAACAGCCTGAATGCCTGTATGCTACATAAGCGTAGCATACATTATGGCATAATCTCATTCCATATTCAGGCATTACATTATCAGGATATTGTTGCTCATGGAATCTCATCCTAATAAAACTTTCGACACAGAGGCTGCAACCATGACCTTTCACCTGGAAGCTGCTCAGTAATGGCTTTGGATGTGGCTGTGGGAAAATAGTGTCGGTGATAAAAGCGAGGAAGATGAGTCCGAGCGGGTTGTCGGTAAGGCAGCATATCTTGTTTGGACAGCGGTTTCCTCAGTAGTAGAACAAGTGACGGACAGGTTAACTGCTGCTGCCCTCAGCGATCAGCAGCTGACGTTTATCTCTTTACATGATTCTCTTTGGTGCATCTCTGTTGTGCTCTCCAGCTCTAAAATATAGTCCTGAGTTATTATAGCGTGAGTCTTACTTTTTGTAGTTCCGGCCAGCATTCCTATTGGTGATATTAATATAGGTTTTGTGCTAAGATTTGGGAATGCAACAATGCTAAAAATAAGTCCTATGAGGCTGTTTCCACTGTAAACATTAATCACAGTTTGTGGACCGACTTCCTGGTTCATTGTTAACCAACTCTACTTGTGGGTGCTCCAAATGTCAATATTACAGACATCTATGGTGTGCTCACTTTTGATTTTTCCTCCAAATAAAGTGGTTTAGAAAGTCTGGCTAAGCTGTTTGTCATGTTTCTTGCCTGGTCCGACTTTGTTGTAGTAATGTTGCTGTTTTCCCAGACCCCAGCAATTACTTTGGTGAGTACAATCTTATCATAGCAGATAGAAGACGTTGATAAAAATACCCAAATTGTAATATAAGAAAATTACCCTTTATTGTCTTTTTATCTCTTTAGCTTCAATTACATTTTGTAACGGAATGAGAAGTACTGCTTTGCACAAAAAAATAACAAAATAGACCAATGTTTTTTAGCAAAAGTTAAAGCAGCATTCATTGACTTATTGGCCAAATGGGGGCAGTGGAACTACCTGGAAAGACATCAAGCAGACACGGAGAAACCAAGCCACCAGGAACAGCGCCATGTCTCAAAGCAACCATGGGCTTAGCGGATAACGGTGGAATTGCACCCCTCTGCCAGAAAGACTTTTCACATAGACTTTGCATGGCGACAGAAACTTCTATATTTCAGCGGATCATTTTTCAACTTACCAGCCAAAACACTTAAAGGGTCCTTGTTTAAAACGTCATGTTTTTAACATTTTTAACATTCACTAGTAGCCAAACCCAGAGTTATTAAACTAGGCATGATGAATGCGCATAATGGACGCAAACTCATATGACGGTTCTCCCGTGGTCCTGTAGCTGTAATAATGGATATAGCTAATGGTTGTAATTCACCTATTAATACATCCATGGTATTATCTTATGATACATCCGAGGGATGTATGGATGTATGTATGTATGCTGTAAAGCCTGTAACGTGGATGTAACGTCATTAGCGTTTCCCAAATGCCGGGGCTATCGGCTAGTAGCTAACATCAGCGGTAGCTAGCATGGATATATTAAGAAAAGCTAGCTAGTAGCACGACATAATGATTACATCTCCTTGGTTGTCTAAATCATTTGCAGCCGTGTCTGTGTCCACCTGATGAATTTAAGTCAACTGGTCCACCATCTTCTGGGGGGGGGGCACGGCGCTATGGGTCGGCCTGACAGGCCTAGGCCCACCCACTTTTCAACAGACCCACCCAAAACATTTCCTCAAAAAACATTAATTAATTAATATATTATAATTTGGTGAAGATTTATTAAAAATCGGCAAATAATTGCATAATTTGTGCTAAAATTGTCTAAATGTTTAGTTTTCAAAAACAATTTAAAAAACTGGTCATGTCTATTTTTATGTTTCTGCGCAAGTTCAGCAGACAGTGAGGTTCGGGATCGGATGTAGCTTGTAGGTATGCTAGGCTAGCTCCCAGTGATCTGAGAGTGTGAAAATCATTTCCAGTAAAGGACAAGGTTGTAACAGTCGTTGTTTAGGTACCTTAAAGGTGCACGAGCGGTCTCAGAGTCATCGCTGCAACCAGGAGATGAAGGAGAGCTGAGATCCACAACGCCTAGCACATCTTTGTCTCGGCCACCGCAGGATGCTAGCACGGTTAGCACGGTTAGCACTGTTAGCGCGGTTAGCGCGGCCAGTGAGACCAGCGCCGGTGCTAATGCCTTTGCCTCTGCCTCGTGAGTGGATGATATAGCCCCTATGGATATAGCCCTGTGGATCGGTCTTCCGTGGATGAGCCCGTAACTCAACCAGTGCTAAAGTATCCGGTCACTTCTTCTTTAGGGAGTTTAATTGTGTAGGACCGCCAGAGGATAACAGTAAGGTATGTGGCTACTCTGCCTGTATTGTATTATGTCGTTATATGAGATATATGGATTAAAATAATTGATTCATAACCTGCTACAGAGCTGCAGGCGCAGTTGTATTTCTATAACAGCTTGTTACTGTTGTCAAGTTGTTTTTCCCTCATGGGTTTCTCTTGTTATGGCCAGTAATGCTTTAGGGCTTATGTTAATGCAATTTATTTATTTTTGTTAAACATGTTTATAACATGAATCATCACACTAATGTAAGGAAATAACTTGAGTCTTGTTTTACATGACAGATGACGTTGTCAATGAACATGTTCTGTGGCCGAGTATTGATTGAAACTGTCGGGCAGTGTTGTTGATCTGTATATTGTTGAAAACTTAAAACAATTGAAAAGAATTGTGAAATATTCGGCCTCATGTGATACGAGCAGAACTAAACTATGTTTTGGGGAAATATTAGATTCCTGACCACTTTTACAGTCTATAGGCCTTAGGTTAGGAGAGATGCGCTATAGCCCAGCCAGGTATGGTGGTAATGGAGAGTCCAAAGCGCTCTTCTTTTGGGCAGAACCAAGGAGAGCGATCGCGGATAGGTCCGTCCTTTGCACCGAAACTTTTTACAATGCAACAACATATAAATAGCATCAAGCTATTACAATCTTTATTATGTAAGCACATACAATATATATAATATAACAGTATATTAGCCAGTCATTTGTATTAGGTTAAACAGGGATTTGATAACGTTTTTAATTTAAGGCCCACCCACAATTGGTCTGGCCCATCCAAAACTGGAATCCTGGCGCCATGCCTGGTACAGGGGGGTTAACAGGGCCTTTCTGCTGCATGAGTTGGATGAGAGCAGTGAGAGTGAACCAAAACATAGAGTAAAACCAAAACAATGAGCTAAAAGATGCTAAAATGCTCTGTAGACTGTGGACAAGAAATTATAGGTATTTGTTATTATAGTTACATATTCACATCACATATTTATAATTACCTTCCCATCACACTTTTTCCTTTTCTATTGCTCTCTCTCTCTCTCTCTCTCTCTCTCTCTCTCTCTCTCTCTCTCTCTCTCTCTCTCTCTCTCTCTCTCTCTCTCTCTCTCTCTCTCTCGACAGACCACTTCAGCTCCTCTGTTCCTGAGCTACACGTCACAGAAAGAAGACCCATCACTGCGCTTCACCTGCTGTTCCCAGCATTCCTTGCTTAGCTGCTGTAATCCTGGGGGCTATGGATAAAATAAACACACAGTGGATTACACTGTGTGTGTGTGTGTGTGTGTGTGTGTGTGTGTGTGTGTGTGTGTGTGTGGGGGGGGATAAAAGAGATGAAACAGAGGATGACTATTGCCGGTGCGGTGTAATCCATTTGCAAGACGATGTGTGTGTGTGTGTGTGTGTGTGTGTGTGTGTGTGTGTGTCCATGAAGTACCCTATCACCAGGTAGGCCCATTCATCACTAATGATGGTCTGTGTGCACGGAGCTTACTGTAGATCCCCTGCTCTCACACAAACACACACACACATGTTGGGGCCACCCAACTTTCTGTGCGCTCCTTTTTACTTCTGAAAGCATTTTTTTCGTGGTTTCACAGACCATCTCTATTCAACAGAAAACAAATGGCTAAATTAATGGAAAATTTAAATGCTCCTACACACACACACACACACACACACACACACACACACACACACACACACACGGCCCACCCAAGGACAAATGTTAGCAGATTAATGAAACATGCAAATATCCAGCGGGTTCATCCAGCTCTGTCCCCCCCTACTGTGTCTCTTTCACATGCATAAGGACCATTAATATGAACGGCAAAGGGACGGTACTGTATGTGCCATTTGAATGTTAATCCTCCAGAAAAGAACTATTGTTTTGCTGTCGTAGTAGGGGGGGGTTGGCGGCGGTGGTGGTGGGGGTGTACTGGTTAAGAAACATTGAAGCAGTTTGAACATGGTAATGAACTTGAGAGGTTTAGGCTCCAGTGGCTCTAGACCTGGACAATAAAGTCCGCCTGAGCATGAAATGTTAGGATGGGTTTCCTGCTGGTCTCTCTCCCCACAAACACACACACACACACACACACACACACCACCATGCTCCATTCTCTATTCTCTATTCTCTTTCCTCCTTGGACCTCCTTAACATGTCCTGACCCAGGGACGGGACGGGGGTGTGGGGGAAGGTAAAGGGGGGCTGGAAGCAGTGTCCAGTCCTTCTCCACAACCTGGCCCGATTCAACAACAACAGCTGAAATGGCTTGCAGATGTGGTTAGGCTAATAAATTTGTTTTGAACTCTGCAGACTTTTTTGGGGAGTTTTCAAAGGGGGGGTTGTAGAGCAGACTGGACCTTAGGGGGCTATTTGTGTGTATGAGTTTGGATCCGCACACTTGTGTGTTTGCAAAAGTGTGCATGTGTGTCTGTGTAGTGTGTATCTCGTCCATGAACCATTCAAGGTCTTATGTGCACACGTGCATCTATGTGTGTTTTTGTCCTCTCCAGGTCTCAGTAAAACATCAGGACCATTGTAGAAACATCTTTTATCCGTTGATGATCAATTAGGCCTGTAGAGACAAAGTGGGGAACATAAAACCCTGTCTGGTGGCTATTGATACAACCCAGGATATATTTAGGGGCACTTAATATGTAGGTGGGCCAGTAGAGCTAGCAGTGCCTTAAAGCGGCCATATTATGCTCATTTTCAGGTTCATAATTGTATTTTGAGTTTTTACCAGAATAGGTTTACATGGTTTAATTTTCAAAAAACACCATATTTTTGTTGTACTGCACATTGCGGAAGCTCCTCTTTTCACCCTGTGTTCAGGTCTCTGTTTTAGCTACAGAGTGAGACCTCTCACTGATGTAACATCTTTGTTGGCAGTCGTACATGCGCAGTAGCTAGTTAAGATCACATCATCTAGCTAGCTGTTTGTTTCTACAACTTCAGTAGTACAAGGCAGGATTAGCCGGGAGACTTCTTCTAAACGAGGGCACTCTTCCAACTTTGCGTGGAATACCTGCAGAACAGGGACATGTGAGTAGTTCTTTTGTAGATTATGGTGAACTAGTGTGTGTTGTAGCAGTGTTTTGCCATTCAGAACGAGCTAATTTTGCTACGGTTAGCCACCTCGTCTCGGCTCCTGACGTAGAAAGCCGTGCCGATTTTGAACAGCTCACCCGGAGACTGAAGGCAGGATAGGTTCAGAAAACCGCATCTCACTCAAAACAGCATGGATGGGTTTTTTTTCCAAGTTTGTATGCGTGTGGAAGCACCAGAGACACAAAATAACTCCCCAAATCCCAGAAAAAGTGATTTTTTTCATAATATGGGCACTTTAAAGCCAGTCTATGTTTAGATGACTAAACAATCTTATATAATAAAGATCTTTGTATTACAAATTACTATGTGTCATCCAATCCAATGTGCCATTAACCTGTTATTGCCACTTGTAGCCACAGTGGCTGCTGATCAGCAAAAGTTGCCTTACAGATATAGCCTGGAGTTCAGGAATTTTACTGAATTGATCATCCTTTTTACAGTTTTACAGTGTTTTAGCACCTTTTATAAAAAAACATATTTAAAGTCCTTTAAATCTATTTTGTCAATTGGCTTCTTATTATAATTGATGGGACTCTACATGAAAACACAACTTCAAAAGTTCTAACAGTTTGGTAATTTCACATGAGAGACTTCTGTATTTGTGTTTTTATTGTATGGACAGAGCTCGGGTGGAAACAGGTGATGCCACGTACAGCTTCAACCTATCAGAGTTTAGCAATATTGAAATCAACAATCTGATGACACCTGGTTGGTTGTTTGGTCACTGTCAATCACATCGGATTGAACCACACCCCGCACCACATCCTGTTGTAAGAAAGTACTTCAGATTTGAAACCAAGTTGTTAAATACAGCAGCAATCTTGAAAAGTAGGAAAGCAATCATTTGCAATAATCAGCTTTAAAGTAATAAAAACTAATGCAATCCATTGAATTACCACCAAAAGTCTTTGACAAAGAACAACGCACAAAAATCCTGAACTCATTGTTGTTGTTTGTTTTTCCAAAGGATATCCCTTGATTCTGCACTACATGTGTATTTTTTCTCCAAACCAAGAGTTCCCAACTTTAATGAATGATATTTGATTATATGTTGTATAATCTAATGATATGTACACTGCTGCAAGCTTTCTGGGTCACATGTCTTTTTTTTACAGTACAAAAGCCACTTTCCCACTGGGGATTTGGACTGTCAGCACTCAGATTACACTGCTGGTTCACTTTTAACATGAACCACACACACACACACACACACACACACACACACACACACACACACACACACACACACACACACACACACACACACACACACACCATACAAATTATGCACCTTAACCTGAGTGCTACACTGACATCATACAAACCCACTGTTCAAACAGGCTTAATGCACACACACACACACACACACACACACACACACACAGACACACACACCAGGCTTCTTTGCACTCTGTTTTTCTCCGAACAAAACCAAAATGCCAAAACCATATGCATGTGCCAAGAAGCTGGTATGCCTGCTTTTACTCAGCAAACTCCCCCAACACACACACACACACACACACACACACACACACACACACACACACACACACACACACACACACACACACACACACACACACACACTCCTTAAAAGAGATATAATCAGCAGATCTGGCTTTCATGCATTACCTCCCCCTATTCCCATAACACATACACACATGCACATGGAGCTGCTATCTGTTTCTTTCCCTTATTTCACTCTCTCTCTCCAGGGAGGAAAGAGTATAGAGAATGGAGGATGGTGTGTGTGTGTGTGTGTGTGTGTGTGTGTGTTCAGGGGAGAGAAAAACCTTGGTGACATTAAACACGGTTGACAGGGAGTGGGCAGAATAAACAAGGTCCTGAGTAGAAAGGCTGCCCTTCAAACACTCCATACTCAGTGCATAGGCCCAGGATCAACTGTGTTTATCAAAATCCTGGGGCTACAGAGGGAGAGAGACAAAGAATGAGAGGAGGGTGGGGGAGGGGGTGGGGGGGGGGGGGGATAGGCTGAGTGTATTGAAGAGAGACAAAATTGAAGGATGAAGTGAAATGTTGAGAGTTTAAGGGCCCTGACACAAAGCCACCGTTGGGCCATTGGTTACCATTTGTGGCTGACCGTCGCCTGTTTTTTCTAAAGATTGTATTATTATGGCTATAAAAGTTAAAGTTGAAGTTACTGTGATCATCGTTGTTGGCACTAAAGTTGGCTGATTTAGCCTGTTGAACTGGACTGGGAGGTAGTCAATGACACAGAGATATCTTACTGTAGTATATAAGTGTATTCACCCATTTTTTCACATTTAATTTAACAGGCATATTCTCAGTGGTGTATTCAGTTCCTTTACTTAAGTAAAAGTACATACAACAGTATTATCAGCAAAATGTACCTAAAGTAACAAGAGTAAATTGAATGCCAAATGGCCCCTTTTATAGTCCCATGTACAATATGTCATAGGAGAATTATCACTGATGCATTCACGTTGAGCAGTATTTTGTATTTAAATTGGTCATGGTGGATATTTGAATTACCATATAACGTTCCTACATAAAAAAACTCAATCTTACAGAGAAATTACAGAGACATTTAGACATTTCTGTCAATTATTGGGTCTTAAAAACTTAGAAAAATTCAACCTGTTTTAATCTAAATCAATTCATTAAAAAAATAGTGTGTACAAGTTAGTGTCTTTATCTTGAAACAAGAAAGAATATGGCAGGAAATAACCCTAAAATCATAAAAAAGTTGACTGTTGAAAACATGTTGAAATATTCCTGAAACACAATTTAGTGGAGTAAAAAGTAAAATTTTTAAAATGAAAATACTCAAGTAAAGAATACAGTAATTACCTTAAAACTGTACGCCTGGTTAATGCACTTAGTTAGCATACTTTCCACCGCTGCATATTCCGAGCATTTTAGACAGTGTTAACATATTCACATTATTTTGAAAATTGTGTTCCAGTGCAACTTTTAAAATCAGTGTGTTAGGGCTCTAAAGGACTGACGTGACAGTGAGAAGAACTGGCACATCTGATAGAGGACCACTCTGATTTTAATCTGAGAAAATGCACAGCGCTTTAAGATTTCATTCTAAGACAAAGAGGATGCACTCTGCTGTCAAGGAATGCTTTTGAGATTTTGGATGACTGAGGATCTGTGGCCTGCAGGGTGCTCACTGGACAGTAAGGCCTGCTGATTGAACTAAGATACCAATCTCTTGCGTCTCTATCCCTCCACCCCAGTCTCCAGTACAGATAACAGACTCTGGATGAAGACAATTCAGTTGAGTTAGATTCAGCCATCTCTGCCCTCCCTCTGTGATTTTGCTCCATAGTTTGGGAAATCAGAAAGCTGCAGCAATAATCACGCATTGCCAGACCTTCCTCCACAGCGCTGCGTAGGAGGGTCTGGCTAGTCCACATGGCATTCTGGGATGGGAGAAAAACGTGTTCTGGTTTATTGGCATAATTGGCGCTAAGCACAGAGCAGAGCCACGTTGCCTCTGCAAAATAGCCTCTGGAAAGAACTTGTTTTGGTGGAACATGTGTACGTTCAAAAGTTGTTTTAGTCGTGCAACAGAAAACTCAGATTGGACAGATAGCCTAGCTAGCTTTCTGGATTTACCCTGCAGAGATCTGAGGAGCAGTTAACCTTAGTCCTCATAAATCCACCGGAGTTTAAAATTCCAACACAAAGAAAGAGAAAAATGGTGCAACATAGTGCAAACTCATCGGAAGTTGGCAGTTAAAATGCAAAAAAGATTGAATTGGTTAGACATGTTGGGAAATATTCTCTTTTGCTTTGTTGCAGAGCGTTAGATGAGAAGTTGGAAAATGGTATCGAATTGGCAAGAAAGGGAATAAGCAATTTCCTCAATATTTCAAACTATTCTTCTAAATATTTCTTTAATGCCATGTCAGCATGACAATGTAGATAAAAGACCCAGAAACTTCAGAGAGCCCATCTGCACCATACACAGAAGTATGGATAGATGTACTCCACTGTGTTTAAATTGCTAGACTTCTGTCAGGTTAAATAAACATAGAAAAAGGTAAAGAAAATGGTCCTTTAAGATCTGACAGCAGGGCAGAGTTAAAACCTCAGCCTGCTGACATTAGTTTAGTGCTCTTGCATTAGAAAAAAGGGACCTGACATCAATACAGTTACAGTATGAAATAGGTTGAGGATGATCGTTTGGAGGCAGTATTTACTGTCTGCATGCAGCCTTTTATCTTGTAAGCCTGTGTGTCAGGTTGGCTCTGAGTTTTATTTGTACATGCCTCCACACACCTTATCTGGATTCCACTGGGGCCCTGTAGCACATGTAATCAGTCTGTATAACAAGCGTGTCTGGGTGAATGTGGGTGTTCGTCCATACGCATATGTATGAGATAAACTATGTGTCTGTGTGAGTGGGTATACTTTTAACTCTGATCTCATCTCCGAATCACAAAGCGTCTTCCAGTGGGACAGGAAATTGTCTTGGAATTCAGAGTTTATTACACGAGCCACAGTTCAAAGGCAGAGCCTAGAGAAGAATCTGACAAATCTGTACATTTATGAGAATGGAATCCATTGCACAGCATACATCGTTCCTGCTCTGAGTTCTCTAATACTGACATGCTACAGCCGCAATATGAGCTCATAAAGCATAAGTCAGTCTCGGATTGGGAGAGCTCGGCTCCCTATTGCAGTAAAAGCCTGAGAGGTTGAACCAAGCTGTTTTTTGTGCAGTGGTTACCATGAAGCACTCAGGGTTAAAAGGTTGGTTGAGCCATGTTACAAAAAAACATATTTTCTCAATTTACTTTAGGGGTACCTTGGCTTCTGCCTCCACCCCATAAAACACATATATCATTCATTAACTATGAAATAAAATATAAAAATACAAAAATGCGTAGCAGCACACCAAAGGAAAAAGAACATCTATACAGTGTTACAAATAATGTAATAAAAATACTATTACAATTAATATTTTCAAAAACTGTCCAAAAAGGAGCAGGATGAAGCCAAAGGTTGTGATGTTTACCACCCCTCCTTCAACTTTAACTCATTCCTTTATATATCATATATTTATTTACAACAGGATAACCAATATACACAATAATACATCTCTAATTTTACACGTACCAAACCCTTTTATGTAAGTCAACAACCCATTTCCATATTCACCACCCTATAACAATCCGTACACTAACCCACCTTCACAATCATCTCTCTTCCTCGTCCACTTTGTTATGTTTGTACAATGTTTCAGCACCTGGTCTATTCCATTCCACAAACTCACCCCACCTATTGTGATGACCACTCTTTTTAAAGTTCTCTCAGATTATACCCAGCCTGCCTTCATATAAACATTTTTTGTAAAGTTCCTGGAAGTAAAATATTTCTTGCTTTGAACATGATTTGTGCCATCTTAAATTTAACCAGATCAATGAATTTCAGAATATGTGACTTAAAGAATAAAGGACTTGTCTGCTCCAGGTATCCAACATTATTTACAAATCTGATTACTCTCTTTTGTAATGTGCATAACGACTGTAGGTTGATTTTGTATGTACAGTATTTACCCAGATTGCCACACAGTAACTTAGATATGGCTGTATGAGTGTATTATACAAAGTATGTAATGATTTATTGTCTAGAATATGTCTTGAATTATTCAATATTGCTATGGTCCTTGCTAGTTTTGCTTTGACATGGTTTATGTGAGGTTTCCAGCAGATTTTGTGGTCTAAAATCACACCAAGAAATTTATTTTCATATACTCTGAATACTTCTTTGTTCTGCTTGAGGGTTAGTTTTATGTTTTCCAAATAACATAATCTTTGTTTTGCTTATATATTTAATGACTTTGATGAATTTATTAATTTCTGGTGTGATCATCTCCAAAAGCTTCTGTAAATTATCACCAGAACAGAAAATATTTGTATCATCCGCAAATAGAATACATTTTAGTATATTCGATACTCTCGCATATGTCGTTGATTTAAATTATGAAAAGCTTTGGTCCTAAGACCGACCCCTGTGGTACCCCACATGTTATGTTCATGTATGTCAATTTGTGTTCCCTAATTTCTACAAATTGTTGCCTGTTTCTTAAGTAGCTACTCACCCATTACAATCCAACCCCTCTGATACCATATTTCTCTAGTTTATGTAATAAAATGTCATGCTTTATGGTGTCAAATGCTTTCTTTAGATCTACAAATATTCCCACTATGTTTCTTGTTGTCTGTACAATTTGTGATTTCCTCAACTAATTCCATTAGTGCCAAAGCTGTTGATCTGTCGGTCCGGAATCCATATTAACTGTCAACTAGAAGCTTGTGTTTCGATAAAATTGTCAAGTTTTTACTTTCTGTAAAAAGTTTTTCAAAGATTTTGGAGAACTGGGGCAGTATAGAAACAGGCCTGTAATTTGTGAAATGGTGTCCATCCCCAGTTTTATATACTGGTATTACTTTTGCTATTTTCATTTTGTTTGGAAATTTACCAGATTGAAAAGACAAGTTACAGATATGAGTTAGTGGTTCAGCAATTTCTTCAATAACTTGTTTTATTATAATCATATCAATATTATTCCAATCTGTGGAACATTTGCTTTTACACTTCTTTTTATTTTTACAGTGTTTATTATCTCATTTCTTGCCATTGCTCTAAGGAAAATAGAGGTTGGATTACTATTCTACAGATCAGCATTTACCCCTTCTGTTATTTCTGGATTTTTTATTTTTTCTGCTAGATCTGGTCCCACATTTACAATAAAAAAAAAAATGTTTAAACCAAGACCACATCTTCTATGTTTTCGATTTTCTTGTCATTTTCAATATAAAATTCTGGGTAACTTGTTTTCCCATTTTTAGTTCCATTTCTAATGATACTATTTAGAATATTCCATAACCCTTTCATGTTATTTTTTATTATCATCTAATATTTTATTATAGTATTCTTTCTTATATCCTCATAATATTAGTTAATATATTTATATACTTTTTATATTTATTTCCCAGTTTTGTTTCAGTAACTCTTCCTTAAAAGTATTTATGTTTTCCGCAGTTCTTACTCTTTTGTATTTGAGATGACCAATATCCATGGGTTTCCTATAATTACAGTGAGAGACAATAAAAACAGGTCAATGATCACTAATGTCATTATATAATAGCCCGCTGTCTACATTGTTTTCCATAATGTTTGTGAATATATTATCTATTACAGTTTTTTCAGATTGCTAAACGACAGTGGGCACAACTGGAGTCACATGTGCAAAACTCAAACTACAGTCTGCACTACCAACAGTCACCTGAGCTAAACAGTTCACATCACCTGCAAAACAGGCTCAGTGCAGCCAAACACTATGCACAAGCCTCACTGAGATAACACACACTGTCACTCAGTACACACTAGGGTAAAAAACACTAGCGTCAAACACCAATACAGAAATTACAAACTTTTTCATCTTTACAGTTTGAACAATTTGAGTGACTTGACACTACTCAACAGTTTATTTAAGGAAAAAATATAGATTGTATAGCATACCAATTTTTACATAAGGTAAACAAGAAGGAATGAAAATCTGCAGTTTTTCAGTTTAAAGTATTTTGTCTCTAGTAATTTATGGAATTACTGGGGAAAAAAAACTAAAAGGTACATACGTAACAGTACCAAAGAATAGTGTGACTAATCCTGACTCTCTCCAGCATCATGTGGCAAGTGTTCTTCATCACATTGGATGTCTGCATCATTTCTAAATACAAATGAATGTGGTGTTTCTATTGCTTTCACCTCCGTTACTTTCTGAAAAACAGTAAGAACGCAGTTTTACTATTGTAAAGATATAGTGTTTTTCACTTTTTTTTTTATAGCTGTGTATATAACCTCAGACATCTTACCTGAACATGTTGGTATCTTTGCTCTTTTACCTGTTTCTCTCAAACGGTACAGTGTATAATTGTTTCATTCTTATTTGGTGTTTGTATACAAAAAAAGGCTTTCTGAGCTTTCTCTATATAAATACCGTATATGTTCACTAACTAGTCTAAAATAAGACACCTGCTTAGGCTTTCAGCTAAAGTTGCAATCAGCAGTGTTTGATAGGCACCAGACTGAAATCTATTCTGTTTTGAATGTGTGGTTAACAGTGTTGACAGCAGTGTGTTAGCATTTGAACAAAGTGCTGTAAATCTACAGTGTTGTGCACGTTGTGGTTAAAGTCATGGGATAAGTGTGTAGAGTTTTGAAAACTGTGTTCAAGCAATGAAAAACCAACTAGAGTTTGGTCCACATGAACTGCTGCTGTGCAGACTGGAGTTAGAGTTTTGCACATGTGACTCCAGTTGTACCAACTGTCATTTAGCAATTGAAAAAAACTGTAATGTAGCATAATGAGATGTGATTCTACTGGGTCTGGTGATTGTTGGATATAAGCCCATACTATACATTGTATTTATGAAATCTTCTGTCATTTTATGTTTTTTTTTGTGGATTTAATAGGTCAATGTTATAATCTCCACATGAGAACATGATCTTTTGCAATGTTTTTGTAAAATGATTTTCCATCCACTCCTTTAATACCTCAATATTTAATCCAGGAGTTCTGTATATACAGCTCACAACAATGTTATTTGTCCTTTCCATACAAATTTCTACTGTTAATACATTCCAGCAAATCATCAACAGCCTTTGTCATACTCTCCACTAACTTATAATTCAATCTTTTATCCACGTATATTGCCACACCCCCTCCACTTCTATTCGCTCTGTTTTTATAATTCAGTTTGTAGCCGTCAATCTCAAAGTCCACACCTTTCTCAGTTTTGATCCAGGTCTCTGATATTGCTATGATGTTGAATTGGTTCTTAAACTGTCTTAAATATGTTTTGATGCTATGGAAGTTGGCATATAGGCTTCTGCTGTTAAAGTGGATAATTGATATATTGTGTTCTAGTTGGAAAGTTTTATTAAATAACTGCAACTGGTATTGATATTGCTAAGTAAGTCATTTTCTGGATCAATATTATTTTCTATGTCCTGCATTTTATGCTTTGTATATGAAAAGGTAGCTAGTCCGGATGTAGATGAATTCATATCAGAAAATGACATTAAAAAAATGTATTTATACCTACTAAGCCTAGCATTGTTATGTTATTTTATATACCTGTATGAGTGTAAACAGACTCCTCAAAAGAAATGCTCTCAGATCTCCGCCAAGGAGGCAGTTCACTGAGGAGTGATGATCAAAATCTGTGATTACAGAAAACGTAATTGCGGTGGAGGTGGAAAACGCTCAAATAACGTCCCTCTCAAACGGAAAGCTGGAAAACTGCCGCTTTAATGAAGAATTACTAATAGACTAATGAGTTTGCATTCATATTACCAACTTTCATACCACTTCATGATTAGCCTGTATTATTTATTTATTGGTTATATCTAGTATTATTTCCATCTCAATTGTTTCAGGGGTTTCTTCCAAATAGGAAGAAAAAAATGATCGCCAATTGATGATCGCTGTTGTAGACTGAGATGTATGGTAGATGAAGGCAGGTTGTTATGAATAATAAAAAATTTTTACACAAGGAAATATCCATTTTACTGCCACATACAACCAGTTCATTTGATAGACATTCAACATGTTGGTAGGCCATGAAATCTTTAGTTTTTACTGTTTTGTCGTCTGGTAGCACTTTGCTAGTTCTAAGGGAGTGATACAGCGTGAAGAAATGGTCTCTCGGAAGTGAAAAGTAAAGAATGACAAACCACAATCAAGTGCTGATTGTGGTCTGTTGTGTCTCTGTCATTCACATTTAAAAGTGAGACAAAATAAAATACCTCTCGCCTAGAACAAGCTGGGATAGGCTCAAGCCTCTGAACAGACCCCGAACAGGATACATGGCTCTAGAAAATAGACTGGCAATAAAGTAACACCACATCAGTGAACTAAAAATAAGCAAATAAAAGATGTGACCAATTTGATGCTAAACTGATACGCTTTGGATAAACCCCGGATCTCTAGCATGCAGGAAAGGACAGGAATAAAACTACCCTGGAAATATGACCCAGTTTGGCAAACCACACTTCTTTTTTAAACATCAGTTGTTTCCATATCCACATTGTCAGCATGTGTTCAGCTTGTAATTCTGATTTTTATGACACCTGAAGGCAGCATAATGTGAAATTGTAGGGAAAGGAAGATGTACTCATGAGATGTGATGAATTTACTACCCTGTCATGCACCAATGCTCACATTGGACGATTGTACTGTTTTTATATTAGTGTTGCTGGGCTCATGACTGACTCCTCCAAAGAACTGCCATTAATCCAGATGGCCAGTTCACTGCTGCATCAGTGGAAAAACCTCCTCTTTACCTGCTCAGCTAAACACGCAGTGATGTAGCAGACAGCGCTACATGCATTAAAACTATTTTTATACAATCCTCTGTTCTGACAGATGAGCAGATAAGTTACACTAGATTCTGCTCCCAGGATAAAATAAGCAAGGATGTAGGGTATTTCCATGACTGCTGTTTAGTCAGTCATCCAACAAGGATGAGCTGTCACTAATTTTGCACGTACTCACCCTTTGCACTGTTTCCTATTACCCTCACACCCGCTACCCCACCCTCACCTTCTCCCTGTCTTTCTCATTGGTTTCCTCCCTCATTCTCACCCCTCCATCTCTTCCAAATTTAGCCCCAGTAATCAAAGCGTTAATCATAATCCCAGGACTTTGTAGACACACAAGCCTCCTTTGTTCAGTACGGGAAAAAAACAGTTGAGCACAGATAGAGAGACAAATCTTAACTCACGTTCGTGGTCAATTAAGCTTTAAAAATATTTTAAATGTGCTGTAGTGAAACAAGCTCTCCGCACTTCAAATGAAAATCATCAGAGGGCTTACCCCCAGAGTAATCTGTAAGGGTTTAAGTATTTTAGTGGGGGTCGCACATTAATGACTTGTGCATGTGTGCGTGTGTGTGAACATGCATGGCTGATCCGCAGCCCAAACTATAACCAATGACACGTTATGAAGAACGATAGTCAGACATGCAGGCTGTGAGAACATTTGGCCCAACTCCAAACTAAATATAGGAAATGCACTGTTAGTTTATGGCAGGTTAAGTACAGCCAAAGCAATGTATAAAATGTACCACTTTCATCCTCCCAGTTTGTGTTAGTATGTGGAATGAGTCCTTTCAGATGGCAGAATGATAACATTGTTCTGTGCCATCCAATTACATCAGTATGAGCTGTATGTGCATGTGCAGACAGGTCCAACCTTTAACTGGGTCACATATCATTCAGAGAAAACACTTTAAAAATAAAATAAAATCACTTTAACACACTTGATTTGCTTGATTTACTTTAAAAAGCAGTGCTGCCTGTCTTTATCTAGAGTTATTAACACTGAGTGAGCCAAATGGACATTTTTGGGATTGAACCTGTGTCTTTAGGATATTGGGAACAATTTCTATAGTAGGCTATGCTTAAGTGCGGGTCACACAACAAAGGGACTTACGCTCGTCAATGCAAAATGGATGGTGCCGGAAGGTTGGTGCAGGGCTAGTTGGTGAACTGCTGTAGCTGGCGAGCTAACCGTTAACTCGCTTGCCGGCCTGGCCGGTCACAATAGCTCCTGGAGTTTCTCTCGGTATTTTCTCTACTGTTCTGTTCACTTTCCCTTAGAATTTTGTTCACCAGTGTACACCTAACACCAGTGTTCCTAACGGTCAGTTAGCAAACATGTTAGCTAATTAGCTTAGCTCTGTCGCTAACGGGAAAATAAGATCACACTGTTTATTCAAAAGACATACTTGTACCATTGACTTCTGCCTTACAGCTGTCTGCAAAACCATTGCTCAGTTGTGTAACAGTGTTTACTTTGACAGAGGAGGTTAAAGTGGATGGCGGTGACACAACCTAATTGCTTCCTCCATTGTGAGCTTTCCGGCTCTCTGTGTCCTCAAATGTCAGCACTGGCATCCATCCATCCATCTTCGTCCGCTCGACCGGGGTCGGGTCGCGGGGGCAGCAGCTCCAGCAGGGGACCCCAAACTTCCCTTTCCCCGGCCACATTAACCAGCTCCGACTGGGGGATCCCGAGGTGTTTCCAGGCCAGGATGGAGATATAATCCCTCCACCTAGTCCTGGGTCTTCCCCGAGGCCTCCTCCCAGCTGGACGTGCCTGGAACACCTCCCTAGGGAGGCGCCCAGGGGGCATCCTTACCAGATGCCCGAACCACCTCAACTGGCTCCTTTCGACGCAAAGGAGCAGCAGCTCTACTCTGAGTTGTACAATGGATCTCGTCGGTCATGACTGTCAAGGCGTCTAACTTATTAACATTTTTTTTTTATTTAATCTTTATTTAACCAGGTTAGTCTCATTGAGATATAAAATCTCTTTTTCAAGAGAGACCTGGCCAAGATAGCAGAACAAGTTTGTTACATATAAAAACTATTTACAATCACAAAACAATCACAAAAGAGGCAAAGACATCTCAAGTGCATTTCAATTAAATAAAAGTACCATTAGTTAAAACATTTGCACGTGTGGATGGACTCATGTTCTATGGTTTTAACATAACTTTTAAAATCGCTTAAAGAAATTGGTCACTGTAGTTTGAGTGTTTTCTGTAAGTCATTCCAAGCAGAAGGTGCAGCAAACATGAAATACTTCTTAAACAGCTCTGTCCGGGCTTGAGGTACATTCAATGAAATAGTGTTCTGGGACCGTAAACCATAAGTACACTGCAAAAGAAAGAAATTCAGATATTTAACATGGGAGTCTGCTAAAATGCCTTTGTATATGAACATATAAAGGTGAGTAAGCAGGCAATTTGACAGAGAGGGCAAATTTACTGTGGAGTAAAGTATACAGTGATGAGTGAGGGGTCTGCAATTTGAAATGAACCTTAAAGCTCCATGATACACAGCATCCAACATCTGAAGACACTTTGATGGGGCATTCATGTACAAGATCACCGTTATCAATAATAGAGAGAAATCTGGCATCAACTAGCCTTTTTCTTAGCCTTGTGAGACCGTCCTGATCTCGCGAGCTTCAGTTTTCCACTCGCAGATCAGTCTGGCATCTTGAGATAGAGAAAATTTGGAGCCATTCGCCAAACGACTGGGCCAATCAGCGTTGGTTTTGAAGCGGGTTTAGGTGGTGATAGACAGATGGTTTATCCAGTCAGCTAACCAGTATTTTCAGACAGCGGTAGCCCTAATTCTGTTAGCTGCTCGCTAATGCTTTTTTCTCTTGGATCCTTCTTTTGGAATATGGACCGGGAACCTGAAATGGTGCCTTTTATTCCTAAATTCTCATTACACAAACGGCAAATATCCTTTACCGACATGTTGCTTGCTTGCTGAGCTAACGAGCTATGCTTTGCCTGCAGCAGCAGGGGCTTGTTGTTGTATTTTCATACGCTTCGTGGATCTGATTGGTTGATTTGGCCCGTCTATCACCAACATAGGTGATAGACAGATGGTTCATCCAATCAGCTAACCAGTATTTTCGCCCCTTCCCAAAAGTTCTCCAACGGAAAGTTCCCAGATGGATATGCCGAGCAAATGCGAAACAATCCATCTGGCGGAGTCAGGTTACCTTTTTCTGGCAGAAAAAGTAAAACAAGATTTGTTCCTAAAGAAAAAACCTAGCTTCAATTTCAACTTTTCTTTACTAGGTTCTGTATATGAAGCTTAAAAGAAAGGTGATCATCAATTAAAAATCCAAAAATATTTATAAGATGAAACTACCTCAGTTGTTTTACCCTGATCAGTAACAATATTCAGGTCTAACTCTTTTTTCCTTGAGTTTGAAAAGACAATTACTTTGGTCTTCTCAGCATTAAGCACAAGCTCTAATTGATAAAGAAATGAGACCTTACACCATGTAAGAATCCATTTCAGTGCCTTTCTTATATCTTGTGTATTACTATATCGTAGACCTAATGCTCATTGATAAACCTTTGTGGTAAAGCCTGTCACAGGAAGTCTTCAGGTGTATTTATAACATGCTAAACACCAAATATGAGCATTTAGCTCAAAGCAGCGCTTTGTACAAGCCTCACTCTTAGACTCTTAGTCTTGTTTTCTAAAAACCGAAAAGTTGGACTTACACAACCCAAAAAAATATAAAGCTTCACAATTATGTTTATATGTTTATATGTGCGGGGCTATTTTTAATAACTCTGTAATGTACTTTTGTAAAGAAAACACATGGCATTTCCTGTGAAAGCAGTCAGAAGATAAAAGAGAAAACCATAGTCCACTCCTCGTCTGTCTCTCTCTCTCTCTCTCTCTCTCTCTCTCTCTCTCTCTCTCTCTCTCTCTCTGTCTTAACTTGTCCAGGGTTTATCCTGCTGTGTGCTGTGTGTACCAGGAAATTGCCCCCATTCTCCAGAGCAGACCACAAGTTTGTTTGTATCTCTGCCTCCTTATCGACACAGCCAAACACACACACACACACACACAAACAAACACACACACACACACACACACACACACACACACACACACACACACACACACACACACACACAGTAGATTTTCACACACACATGGCAGGTTTGTGCAGATATGCTGACAAATGTGTGTGTGTGTGTGTGTGTGTGTGTGTGTGTGTGTGTGTGTGTGTGTGTGTGTGTGTGTTTTTAGCATCTTGCTGGTATTGTTCTGCCTTGTACCAAAGCTTTGGGAGGTCTGATGACGAATTTCGAGGCCCTGCGACATGTTTCCTGTTTATACTGCTCTACACAATAACTACCCAGCTGACGCATTGTGGCCGTGCTTACAGTACATGTGTAGTGTACAGTATTGTGTGTCTCGGCCTGTGAGTTCTTGCCCGTCTGTTTGTGTGTCGGCATGTCTGCCTGCCAATGATTTGTTGCCTTGTTATGTTAAAGCCTTCAGCCTTGGTGCATATTCCATAATGCTAATTCAGAGAGAAAATATTATTTCTTAGATAACTGGACAATGGTGAGCAGTATGGCAGCAGCGTTGTTTCTACTGGAACCAAACTGCCTAGCATGTGGAATGATAATAGAGGCTGTTGAAATAGTATTTTATTATTTTATGGTTCAGCAGAAAAACTAACAATTGTGAAATTACTGTCGGACTGTGTTACAGTTATCTCGGGTTGGATTAAGGTTAGCCTGCCACAGAAATGTCTTCAATAAATCAAAGCAGGCTGAGGTTAGTTAAAAGCCTACACTGTTGATTTGAAATAAGGACATTTGTCACATACAAATTCCAACAGTAGAAGAACAAACTAAAAAAGAAAAAAACTTTATTTTCCATGTGAAAACAAAGGAAATTAGTCTTTGACATGGCTCACAAGAAAAACACACAGTGCACATAGTGCAAATAAGCTAAATATCGGTATGAAAACTTGAACTTAAAGGGTAACTACCGTTTTTTGTTCAACCTGGGCCCCAATTCCCCATGCATTTGTGTCTAATAGCTTGGTGTGACCAAAAATCTTTGAATGTGGTCCAGTATTGAGCGAGATCGCAATGACGGGCTGGCACGCACCGAGCTACAATGTAACCTAATGGGGCGGTGGAGCCTTGCTTGTTGTCCAATAAGCCAAAAAGGCACATCCTGAGATCGATAATATTGTCTTTACTTACTTACGTTACTTTTAGTAACAATCTGAGCCTGTCAGTACCAAAAAAAAAATCACTTTTATTGGACAAAAAGCAAGGCTCTACAATTGCCCCATTAGGTTACTGTAGCTCGGATCGTGCCGGCTCGTCCTTGCAATCTCACTAAATACTGGATCAAATTCAAAGATTTTTTGTCACATCAGTCTATTAGACATACATGCATGGGGAAATGGGGCCCAGGTTGAAAAAAAAAACGGTAGTTACCCTTTAAAGCTGCACTCATCAATATTTCTATATCAACAGTAGATTCTGAGCCCTGTAGAAATACATTATCTATGGGCTGCTTCCCACCTCCACAGCTATTCATTCTAGCATCTTTTTGGGCCCTCCTCACATGAGGGCCCTGGGTACTTAGGGTATTTCCACCCCCAGTCTGACACCCCTGTGTGTAATGTCAAATGGTTCTCTTGGAGTGATGAACCGACAGATCCCCTGACTCTGCAGTCCCCCCCTCAGCTCTATAGCAGGCTGGCAGCTGTTTTCAGTGGGTAAAAGTTCTATGAAACCCACTGTAGGCTACACTACCTGCTAAGCACCAGACAGATTTCACAGGTTGGTGGTTCGATTCCCTGGCCCTGCAGTCCCATGTCGAAGTATAATGTCTGTAAATGTTTATCTGATGAGCAGGTGGCACCTTGTATGGCGGCCTTGGCCACAGTGTACGAATGTGTGTGAACGGTGGCTGTAATATGTAAAAGCACTTTGAGTAGTCGTCTAGAAAACCGCTATTTAAATACAGTCCATTTACAAAAGCGAGTGGTTGATATCCTACATCCTGCTAATCATTTTTTTGTCCTCTTAAATAATGTGTGTCCTCTTAAATAATGTGTGTACATAGAGCATGAAATACATCACCCCTGTCCCACACGGGAGGGAGGAGCTGTGTTTGTGTATTACTTTGTGTTTTTGTCGGAGGAGAGCTAAGATGATTCTCAGGAAACAATTTACTTCTCCTTCCTTGTCTCCAACCCATTGGATATCTGCTTTTACAAGTCTGGAACTGTCTTTTTTGGGGAAAACATGCCTAATTTGAGTTTGAGGTTCTCTTACAGGGTACAAAACATCACAGGATATAATTCTGCCAATGGAAAAAGTGAGGTAATGGTTGAAAGTGTGTTCAGTAGAAGCAGACGGACCAGAGATAGAAAGTGGGGACAAGTTGTAGATGTGAAGCAGGACAACTAAACCACCTGAGACATTAGCTTTCCTCCTGAGCCGCTTTTGTTTCTTATCCTTCTCTAATGCCACTCTTAGCTCTAATAGGGCCTGACTCCACTTTGACTCCATAAAACAAGGACTTCTTTTTAGGCGACCCATCAACAGCCCATCTGGAAGAACTTTAAACCTAGTTCCAAAAAAATGCCAAAATATCTTCAGAACGTCAAAGCAAAATAGAAAGAAAAAAAAAGAAAAAAACACAAAATGAAAAAGGAGTTGGTTCACGCAACCTGTACGAGATGTAATAGGGTGTAGCAATCAGTCTGAGAGTTTTTTGGAATGTTCTTGGTGTGTTGACAGACGTTTTAACATGTGTGCACATTTAGATTTACCAAATTAAAGAGTGCATGCATCTAAAAGGGCAAGTTTCCATTATCATAGTAAAATAACCAAACAACTTCAATAAAAGGTAAAAGGGTAAAAAAGAAATAAAGAAGTTGGAACTGTTCTCGAAATGTCTTTAGCTCTCAAAAAGCAGGCTCAACAAGAACAAACATATGAGTCAGGAATGAAATGAGGCGACTGGGGGAGAATGTTGAAATCAAGATGTTTGAGCCTGACATGACAGTCAAGTTGACTATTGTTTTATCTGAGCCAGGGCAATTAATCACCCATCTACACACACACATACACATGCACAAGCACACACACTTCCTTTTCAAAAACCCAGTCTGGGGTAGCACTAGCCCATATACAGAGGCTCAGTCCTTGACGCAGCAGCCTCAGGTTGGGCTCCGACCAGCGGCCCTTTGCTGCATGTCATTCGCCCTCTCTCTCCCCTTTCATGTCTAAAGCTGTCCTGTCAAAAATAAAGGCCAAAAAATGCCACACACAAAAACATAAATAAAAAAAGTCTGCTCTCAACTTGTCTCAGTGTCTGGCCTCTGACACTCGGAGTTGCTGATTTTCTCCATTTTTGTGAGGTCTGAGTGCATCAATCTGAGTGACGTTCCTCTTTAAGAGATGCACCAGCGACCTGTGGGAGGACTGTGTCAGAGGTACAAGTGTTTAACCCAGCTCAAGTGTACACTTATACGGCACGCTCGGTCCAAGCCAAACAGTTGTGCAGGTTTTGATTTCAGACCTGCTACAGCTTTTAATGGCTAAGTCAACATGAAGTCAACAGCAGAGTATTACAGCTGCTGAACGCTCAGGCTGCTTTCAAAGACAGAAAGGTGGACCTTTTACACACTGAATCTCTTGTGTGTGTGTGTGTGTGTGTGTGTGTGTGTGTGTGTGTGTGTGTGTGTGTGTTTAAGGCTGAGGTGCTGTGAAACTCAAAGCATAGTGATATAGCATTGTTTGGCTTGGACTTTGAGGTAGATATGAGATCTTTTTGCTATATAAAAACAAAGTTTACTTGAAACATTCCTTTTACATTTAAAAAGCATAACATGTTAGAAGTTTCCTGAATTGCTCATGGCCTTGAATGTTGCAAGACAAAACTTGAAGCCCCAATATGCAACTTCTCGCCTGGAGGCAGAAAGTGATTGTCAGCCATGCTCTCCTCCCCCACAGTTGGGTTCCACCTCAGCAGTTGTCACTCATTTTGACGAGCTGTCTACCTGAAACAGCAGATAGCCGGAGGCTGACTGAGTCAGAGTTGAAGGAGAGCCAACTGGGAGGACACATTTAAGTTGCACAGGTTCATTGGTGTAGAACTCACCCTTCTTGCGTTGTGTTGGTTGTATGGCTCGCAACTTTTCCATTCAAGTTCACTAAACAGTGCTCCCATCAACCTTGGTTCCACACACATCAAGCAGCTGTTTTCTGATTAACCCATATTAACACGATACCCACCCAGCACCAAACAGCAGACAAAGTCAGAACATTTAGCAACTAAGGAGCCAGATTTTTCCATCAGGAGCTGGTGTAGACCAAAACCAAGCTAAAAGAAGCTATCGGACTATTGGACATGTTTGACAGGCCGACACAAACACGACTTACAATGAATTATAATGTTGCTACTTTTGGTGCTTACCTTTGAATCCGTCCGCTCCACTGACATCATGACATTCTCGGTTGAAAAAGGATCGATCCAGTGCATCGCTGCAGGGGGGCTAACGATTAGCCAATCAGCGCCGTTGTCTCAATATCGCTTGTACTAGATTGTAGTACCCAACATTACTTTGCTCCGTTTTGCTCTTAAAACCCTGGCAAAACCAGTATATTGCCATGGCTACGCATCGGCATCTACTTAAAATAATGTAAATTCAGATATGTTGGTCTCTAGTGATTGGTTAGGGAAAATCGAATCCCCCTCCCCAACGGAAATCGTTTAGAATACAGGTAATGTCCGACTGAAGATGGAAACAGAATGTAATGGGTGGACAATTATATCTGATATCAGGCAAACATAAGTGCGTCAGCCAATTAGCAAAAAAACAACAATGGAGAATGCTTGTTGGACAAACGGTTCAGGCCTGGCTGCACTCAACAGCTAGATGGCCAAAAATGCAAAACTTGGAGATGGTTTGACGTGTTTTGGGCCACAACAGCGCCTTGAGTTCTTTATCAGCATATTAATATCACATGAATCAGAGCCACATCTTCTTTTTTGACTGCCCCATAACCACCTACAGTATTTCACTGGCACACCTTTACATACAGCACAAACAACAGACACAGTCAAACCTTGAATCAAAGCCTAACAAGGTTTATAAAACTTATATTTTGTGGGAATCCCAGGTTAGGGGTTGTTAAGTTCCTGCAGTGTAAATGGGGCTTTATTGTAATTTACATATGGTACATTATGTATTGTAGTTTTACCATACACACAAACAATGACTATTTTGGTGGTCAACGTGAACAAGCTGGCCTTGTGGGGCCGAGGTTGATGTTGCATTGGTTTATAACTTAGAACAACTTTAATCTGATCCTAACATGTACTTTGTTTTCTTTTGGCCCTGATGGATTCCTTTGCCTCAATGTTCGATATCATCACCTCTCAGTAGAGATACTTACGAGCTGTCAGTCAACGTTGGCTGACTTTTCTCCGGTCACAGTGTACAAATGAACTCCACTGCTTTCTCTAATTGCTCGCGGCGCTGAAATGCACGCAATTCACATTGAGCTCATACTCTGTTTATAGCTCTGTGCTGTATGGCACATATTCTTCTGTCATGATAGCTTTTCCACACACCCTCACTAATAACTTATAGAAGCTGTTACTGATATATGCCAGCCAAGGCAGCACTGAAAAATACATTTTTAACTGTCAGATCTGTGCTGGATAATGCCAATTTGTACAGTTTAATAAGTGGTGTTTATGGCACAGCAAGGCCCATAGAGAGGTCTACTGCTTCTAATATATTTCTAACAAAGAGGCTTTTATTGATTGTTGGACTGAGAGGACATTTTGCCCTATGCACTTGCATAGATCCACACACACAAAACATGGTAGAATAAAAAACGACTTATACACACACACACACACACACACACACACACACACACACACACACACACACACACACACACACACACTAGTGCTTGCTTTTGAGCAAGAAGAAGAAGAAGAAGAAGTTAAATAATAGGCATAGCATAACTAACTATGCACTTAGCTTAAGAAAGACATAGAGTCCATATAATGAAATATGTAAATAAATATAATGTATTATATTCTGCCTTGTATGTTAGATTATCTATACTAAAGGATATACAGTATGCGCCTGTTTGACTTTAAGTGCGTTTTCATACATCCATATGTTCATACTGTATAAACTTGTGCTTGTGTAACTGACTGACTGTGTGTGTGTGTGTGTGTGTGTGTGTGTGTGTGTGGGTGTGGAAAGCGAGCTGTGTGATTGGGGTGCTCCCAGCAGTCCAGGGCACAGCTGGCTGTGTTTAGACTGTTTGTCATGTGCTGTGCTGTGGGCTTTTGCGGGCAGAACGACAGACAAAGAGACACACAGACAGACGGACAGGTAAATATACTTTAAACATATCCATTAACATGTCATGCAATTTAGTACGGAGTTTGTGACACTGCCTCAAATTGGTGCCCCCTAATGACAGTAAGTAGTAACAACACCTAACTCTTTTTTGACTGGACTGAACTGGTTTTTTAAGGACTTCAATAACCAGAAATTGTTCAAAATTCACTTCACTAAAACCATAAACATTTGTGCCAATGGGATTACATTTTTGGCATCTGAACTTGAAGGACTGTGAGCTTGTCTTTGTTGCTTCATGATTTAAGTCGGGGGCATCAAACCATAGACAGTGTTGGGAGTAACGCGTTACAAAAGTAACGCAATTACAGTAATGTATTCCATTTTGCTGTAACGCAGTAATATAACGCATTACTAATTAAATTTCGGTAATATTATTACCCGTTACAATCTCAGTAACGCGAGTTACAACACATTTTAACGCAACATTTTTTAAGAATTTCCCAACACCGCGAAGCATTTGTTAACAGGAAAAAAAAGCCGTGAGTATTATTTCATAACATCTGTGTCCCAACAGGTGACGGTACGTCAGCTCAGACAGCTGTGTGTCCGAGCAGCTGACAGATTTAAACATGTTGGGAATTAATGTTTAGGTTGTTACACGTAAATCATTGCAGTTTATCAGCATGGAGAGTAACTCTGTAGTGGAATGGCTTGACGACCAAAAACGCTTGTCTTTTACTGTGACCATTTACTGTTCAATATGTTGCTGTCATGAACGGTAATCATTATTACAGTTGCAGTTTTACAAACAAGAATGTGAGCAACTTAGCTTGACGGACATGTTGCATCCATAGACAGTATTTGTTGCATCAACAACATGCATAACAGATGCATCTCAGTAAGCTAGCAAGAGTACACAAGGTACACAACCGACAACTTCCGTGTAGGCTACTTCAAAATAAAAGCACTTCCTGTGACGGTTCGCAGTAAAACTAAATTACTAGGTTGTGGACCTTTTCATATATCAGCTGTAAATCAAGTACTGTAAATAATGTAAATAGTGAGTTTTAATCACACTATAATTGACAATTTCCTTTAGACTGTTTTAAACTAAACATGAATTTCTTATTCAAGTGCTTTAAACAAACATTTTACAACAATGCCGTAGTCTACTTCAATACAACTGTAAGGTACTTTTAATTGAGTATTTTAATTTTCTCCTACTTGCCTATTGTACATTTTACTTATCTATTTTTTTATAGCTTTAGTTACTTTGCATATTCATATTAATTATACAAAATATTATGAATAATCTGTGATGTATTAAAGTGGATAAAGATGAGACTTTATTGATCCAGTGGTGAAATTCACAAGCTAGCTGCCAAGTCAAACTTCCGCTGTTATTTTGGTGAAAGTAACTCAAAAGTAATGCAAAAGTAATGTAACGCATTACAATTCAGAGACAGTAATATTGCAATATAACTAATTACTCTCAAATGACAGTAACTAGTAATCTATAATGTATTACATTTTGGAAGTAACTTGCCCAACACTGACCATAGAGAGCTTAAAACATGCAAGTTACACACAACTCTAGTAGAGTGCATTAATCAGCTCGCCTTCAACCAATGAAGAGGAACTTGGTTGAAACAAAAGCCAGGGCACATGATTTGAGACTACGTTTTCCCTCTTTCTCTCTAACAAGCAACAGCTTTCACACTACACTTAGTCATTTGATCAATTGATAATATAGAAATATTGATTATAGCAAACATTGCAAAACTCTGCTATCTGTCTTAGGGTGTGTTCAGACCAAACGCAAAGCAAATTTTCACAAGGCGTGATTATATACAAATAAAATGCAAAGACGCGGATGTATCCACGCCGGGCAAACGTGAATGGACGCAAATTGTCTGCATGAGTTGAAATGTTTCAACTTGAGTGAAATTGACACCAAAATTCAGAAATTAGGGACGGACTTATTATCACCGTCAGTGGGCAGAACAAAAAAGAAGAGGGCTTGAAGAAATGGGAGTGAAGCCAGAGAACTAACATCCTAAATTCTGGAGAAAAGAAAAAATGTTTTACTTGATTCCGGCTATCAGTTGTACTTTACTGTGAACCAAGTTAGAACTTACGTCCTCACGTAACTAATATTAGCAAGTTGGGAAAAATGCACTGCAGTGTCCGTATTCGCACGAGTAACACAAGGTCTGAACACACCTTAAACTGTTCTTTCTTTCTTTTTTTTTATCTGTGAAACTGCATTGGGAAAAGGTAGGTATTTTTTTTTTTTGTGACTGGACAAGTTAATTTTGTTTAAGGTGGTGGATATTTGTCTATGCCCAGTGTCAGCACCCAGAATAGGACCAGTGATCTTGGGCTGACTGTGGTGTACCATTTCTTACAAATCTGGCTGAGTTTGGGTACCAGTTGTGCCATATTTGGGCCTCAAAAGCCATTTAGGCTATATACCTGGGCTAAATTCTGGCTTTTGGAGAACCTGAACTGAATGGTGTTTTCAGCAGGTCTCACCGCTACATATGCAGCTACAAAGACATATTTACTGTCTCAGGTCATTACTTCACTTGCTTCTTCTACAATAGGAGCTTCTTACATTGCATACAGACTCATAAGCAGAGGAGCTTGACACACAGAGAGATGTGAAAACAGACACACAGACAGACAGACAGACAGAGAGACAGACAGACAAACAGGGAATCCTACAGACAGTAAATGGACAGAAAGGCAGACAGGAAGGTCAGGTTCATGAGGAATACAAATGTATTCTCTATTCCCCCCACAAACAAATGGCAGATGGCCAGCGGGTGAATGAAGAGTCTCTCTCTCTCTCTCTCTCTCTCTCTCTCTCTCTCTCTCTCTCTCTCTCTCTCTCTCTCTTTCCATCTCTGACTCACTGTATACTTCTCTCGTCCGAGAGATGAATGGTTGACAAAGGAATGAAGGAAATATCCAGCAGCCAGATTCCTCAGCTCTTGTAATGCCATTCACACTTGTGTGTGTGTCACTGTGGTGTGTGTGTGTGTGTGTGTGTGTGTGTGTGTGTGTGTGTGTGTGTGTGTGTGTGTGTGTGTGTTTGACTGTGTGCATGCCTACAGTATTGTGTGTTAAAGTGTAAATGTGTGTGTAGCTGTGTATGCTCGAGACTTAGAAATGTGGGCTCTTTCATCACTGTCATAAACATCTGCATGTTCATTTCAGATAACCTGTTTTACAGCAGTGTTTCTTTGCTGTAGGGCATTGCCAAGCAGAAGGCACACACACACACACACACACACACACACACACACACACACACACACACACACACACACACACACAAACTCAGGTCCCAGATAAGATTTGTAGCCGTGATTTTCCTCATTCATCACAACTATGGCGCTGCTCAACTGTCAATGGATCTTCCTTGTAGGGAACATTAGATGTGTCTGTGTGTGTGTGTGCAGGAGAGAGAGATATATAAGTTCAAGGAAAGAAAAACAAATGTGTGAACCGGTTGCAAGTGTGTGTTCTCCCCTTTTGCACATAGTAATGTATCCACAGGGCCTCTGACATGAACTCAGAGGGGGCAGTGTGAGGTTAAGTTGTACGAGAGAGACCACCTCACTATCTCCCTCTCTCTCGCTGCTTCCGCTCCTTCTCTCTCTCTCTCTCTCTCTCTCTCTCTCATTACTGTCTCACCCAACCTCTGTGTCCCTCCTCTCTCTCTGCTCAATCTTTTGCTGTTTATTTGTCCAGGTCTTTCACTAATCAGCCTGATGTTTTGTCTCTTGATTGGCTGCAATAATGAGGTCCTGCAAGTCAACAGTACAGATCTATATCCCTCTGTATGTGTGTGTGTGTGTGTGTGTGTGTGTGTGTGTGTGTGTGTGTGTTTGTGTGTGTGTGTGTTATCCTGCTGTGTATCCTGTTGTGAAGTGTATCGCCAGTACATATGGATTCATGCTTGCAATTTACATGCTGAAACGCTGGAGTAGTCAAACACATGCACAAACACGTGTGTGTGTGTGTGTGTGTGTGTGTGTTTGTGCGCATGTACATGTATGCGTACACTTGTCTTTGACTGCACACACTGATTTATGACCCAGTTAATGTGGTTGTGTGAAATAGAGGAGACCCAGGCAGGTCATTGCCTTCTGACATCCATCCATCAACACCTCTCGCTGAGGGACGATTCTAGCTGCTAAGTTAAACATACACTGTACTGTTAATGCAGGCATGTGTGTGTGTGTGTGTGTGTGTTTGTGTGTGTGTGGGTGGGTGTGTTTGTACTGAAAGCTGCCTTGCCCAGGGAGATGAAGGAGTTTTGGAAAGTGCCTTATAGCCATGTCCGTGGCTCTGTTCCAGGTCAGGAGATGTGAACCGAAAAGCCAGTTTCCTCACGCACACAGATTAGACATACATGTGAATGCCATTCATGTTTCTAACATCCCAACAGCTTTATAATCATTATCTCATAGTCAGCGTTTGGAGTTGTTTCGAGACAAAATGTCACATCCGTTTTTCTCATGGAAAAAACAGTGTATGAGCTCTGACCTCTGGGGTAACACATACATGACACACCTTAAAACACAATAATTGTGACACAAGTTGTAAGTTGATTTATGTTTGTACATGAACACACCATCTTTTTCCTCAGGAACAATGTGCACGGGGCATCACAAAGTTTAGTCTGTTTTAAATATATGAATAGACAACATAAAGAGTTCACCTCACTAGCATATGTTACTGTTAAGGTCTTTCTACAAAGCTGCTGTTCAGACGTTTCACATTCAAATCTGATGTTTGGAGGTTCAAATCCCATATTGCCACTAATGGCCAAAGCTGTATCCATAACAAAACTCATATGTATAAGTATTCAAAGTCTAAAGTACTTATTCTGAAGAATAACCCTTTTAATACATTAGGAACTATTTCAGAGTTGTAGGTGATGCCACTAATCTATGATGCTGTGTAGTTGAAGCTGTATCATTGCATTATACTGCACAGTATGAGCTCATCACAGGTTTTGCATGTGAAAGTACTCTGCAAAGTTAAAACTGCAGCTGTCAGATTAATCTAGTGGAGGAACGGATCTTGTGAAATCTGGTTGGGGGAATAAAAGTATCAAGTCTCACAAAATGGACTTAGTCAAGGCAGTGTGGTAAGATAACTCCACCTGTTTCCAATGCTCCAAAATGCCATTCTCACAGTTTTAACATCTTGAAAATAAGGCCCTAGAATGTCCTGAGATAAACATTGCTGGGGAGTGATTAAACAGAAACAGAACAGATTCCAGTGTCTCCTTTTGCCTTTAAGCATGACAAAGTTATGACTGTTTTGGCAGCAATAACAGCCAGTGACACAGGATTGAATTACAAGCTGACAACTACAGGAAATAAAGAAATAGCAGTTGACAAATCAGTTCAATAATGAAAATCTGTGACGTATTGGGAATGCATGTGCCAGGACGGTGAGTGTAGAGCTGCAAAGATGAATCAATTAGTTGTCAACTATTAAAATAATCGCCAACTATTTTGATAAAGGATTAATTGGTTTGAATCATCTTTAAGAAAGAAAAAAATTCTCTGATTGCATCTTCTTCAATGTAAATATTTTCTAGTTTCTTCACTGCTCGATGACAGTACACTGGATATGTTTAAATTGTGGACAAAACAAGCCAGTTTTGAGGACGACATCTTTTGGGCTTCTGCAAACACTGCAACCGATCAACGAATCCAGACAATACTGGACAGATTAATCGGCAATGAAAAAATGTGTTGCAGCCCCAAGTGAGTGGGCTGTGAACATCAGCAACCAAGATCTTTCTATCTTTCACCATCCACAGACACACACACACACACACACACACACACACACACACACACACACATATATACAGTGTGCTCCGACTCCCCAAACCCTTGTTGTTCTATTAATTTAGCTGACTGAGCACATAAAGTCTGGGAAAACTCCCCGAGCCAGGAACGAAAGGACTTTGAGAGTCATTATCACCTCCACATCTGCTGGTTTCACTCAAGTCAAGATTCCCCCGGCGCTAATACCTGTTAGATAACTTCATGCACAGAGAGAGAGAGAGAGAGAGAGAGAGAGAGAGAGAGAGAGAGCAAGGGGGAAAGATGTGCCAACACTAGGGGGCAGTCTAATACAAAGCATGACAGTTGAGTGTAGTCCTGAATCAGTCCCACTCTAGTGATATAGAGCAGGGGTCTTCAACGTTTTTTAGGCCAAGGACCCTTCAGTTGAAATAGAGATGGAGCATGGAGCCCCTACTATGTATATTGTATTGTATATTAAACTGGGCCTACAATAACGTGTAAGGCCCTGTAGAGCCTTTATACACACCTTTTGATGGTGCATACTATACTAAGCTATTCAAATAATAATTGTTGACATATTCATGTGACGCAGTGAATCCTTAAGCTTAACTGTATCTGTAGATGCTACCTTATGGCTATCCACAGTACCTACTGTATAGGCACGTAAGCCTATCATCAATGTTGAGTAAATAAAAAAAATAAAATAAAGATTTACATGATTTATATGTTGGATTCAAATTATTTTTAAATTGTATTTAATTACTATTGAACAATAATTTGGTTGTCCCCCTGCAGCAACTCTGAGGCCTCTCTTCTTAGGGGTCCTGCACCCCCTGTTGAAGATCTCTGATATGGAGAGTTGTTTGGTGTTGATCACACACAGCCTGAAGCTTCAAACCACAGTCCAAACCTGGCACAAACAGCCCTGGTTTTGTTTGCACACATGATCATCACTTTGTAATCGCCCAATTTTTCCAAACCAACCTTAAGCACATGGTCATTTAGTCTCTAATGGCTCTGTTGAGCACTTATTAAGCCGTTAAAAAAAGTACAGGGCAGCTGACGGGCTTGCAGAGGAGCGTTCACCCAGATAGACAAAAGGCTTTTTTCTGTCTTTGGCCTACATTAGTCTCTGTTCAATATTCTCCTCTCTTCTTCTCTTCACGGTTATACAAACAGCATCTGAGATAGCCAGCCACATCCTCCACATTAGATTCCATTGAATATGCACATAATGGCTGTGGTGTGGCCGTGCTGGAGGGCTCCCTTTCTCTCTTTCTCTTTTTCTCTAGGTTGGTGGGACCCAGCAGCGGTGCTGCTAAGGCGTCTGTTTAGCAGGGAAGCCAAAGCTCCTTGATGTGGCTTCAGAGGAATGAAAGCCGTGGCCGCAGAAGGAGCTGTAATATGAGTCAGAAAACAACACCAGGCACCTCCAGCCATGCTGACTCTCTGTGTGTGTTTGCTTTTTGTGTGTGTGTGTGTGTGTGTGTGTGTGTGTGTGTTTGTTCACTGTGCACTTGTGAATGGGTGGGATTACAAATGAATACCTGTGTGTTCAGTGCCTATGCTGTGTGTCTATACCTGTCAGTGAAACCTGTCGCTATTTGTGTATTTGAATATCCCTATTTGTGTATATGGATTTCTCTGTGTGTGTGTGTGTGTGTGTGTGTGTGTGTGTTCCTGTGTTTGTGTGTGGTTAAGATAAGAATGAATGCCATTAATCCCTGACAGGCACTGTGTTTTGAGTACTGAGTGCTGACCGCTGTGCAGTGTAGGCCAGGTAAAGGTGTGGATTCAAGATTGACTGATTACAAGAACAATCAGTTCATTCAGTTCATTCAGTACATTCAGTACGTTAGTGACACTAATTTAGAATTACGTAATATTGCATAATGTTGCATACACGGTCTAATAGTTTTGAATTGCAACATTGAGAGGACATTCAGCTGTTATTTCAATGAGCAATGGACGCTCCCATAATGTTACTGAATATGTCTACAAAAGTTATATTTAATGTTCTGACATTGTTGATAAATGTTACAATGAACAAACGAGTGTTCTGTTGTGTGTTACACATTACAAAAGAATGTTCAGATTGCAACATTGTGATGATGTTGGCCAGCAGTGGTGGGAAAAGTAGTCAAATCCTTTAAAAGCACAGATTCAACGATGTAAAAATACGCCCTTAAAAGTCCTGTATTCAAAATAATACTCAACTAAAAGTACAACAGTATCATCAGCAAAATGTATCAAAGTATTACAAGTAAAAGTAGCTGTAAAATGTCCCCTGTGACTGATATATTACTTATAGATTGTCAAAACTGATTGTGTAAGCAGCATTCCAGTTTTGAATACGTTGTATACAGTCAGTAGTTTAGTCCAGCAGTTCCTAGCCTACTAGTCGGACCCTTCCAAAGGGTCACAAGATTTAATCTTTGCTTATTGTGAAATAAAAAGTTTAAAAGGAAAGATGTATCTTTGGTGCAACTTCCTACAGCTTTAATACATGACAAGGGGCCCCCATCTACACATTGCATTTTTTTTTGTAAGAAGTCACAAGCCAAACAGGTTCGGAACCTCTTTCTGAGCTGTTACAATACTTCACATTTAATAAGCTTATCTTATGTGTGTTGAATATAAAATCAAAATCTGCATAACAAGTAACTGTGCAATAAATGTAATAGAGTAAACAGGACAAATTGTGCATCTGTAATGTAGTGGAGTAGAGGTATAAAGTAGCTTTGTACCAAGTAACTCAAAATAGTACTTGAGTAAATGTAATTAGTTACTTTCCAACACTGTTGGATTCTTGTAATATCACGAGATCACACAAACCACCGGCGTTTTGGACCAATCAGTATCCTTACCTGTGAGGAGCTACTGGCAGCTGCAGGCGTGGTTTAGCTGTGTGTGCGTGTGTGTGTGTGTGTGGGAAGACTTTTCGTTTAAAACAACAGTGGCGGACATGATAGACGGATGGTTTGTCCAATCATGTGCCAAGTAAAGTGGCTTCCCTTTTCCAAACCGTTTCCAATCTGATGACGTCTTCTCAGATGTTGTGCGTAACAAACCATGCTGCTCGTCAGGTTAGCGAGGTTACAGCAAAGATTATATAATGCTCTTTCTAGAGCGCTGGTGAAAAGTATCAGTATATCTTGACAAAATATTCTAATTGAGACTGGGAAAAATGAACGTAAAGAAGTCTCCCCCGCAATCTGCCTTCTCTCTTTATTCAGATCTCCTTGGCTGTGTGTTTGTATGTGTGTGTGTGTGTGTGTGTTTTTGTTTAACTATATTCATGGGGTCCAACAACCGGGAGTCCAGTATACTTGTGGTGTCCCAACAGCTTTATGGGGCCAAAATGCTGGACCCCACAACTTTAAAGGGCTGTTAGAGGGTTAAGACTTGGTTGTAGGATTAGGGATAGAATTAGCTTATGGTTAGGGTTAGGGTTAGGGTTAAGGTTAGGCATTTAGTTGTGATGGTTACGGTTAGGTTAAGGGGCTAGGGGCTAGGGAATGCATTATGTCAATGACGGGTCCCCACAAAGATAGTGCCACCTGTGTGTGTGTGTGTGTGTGTTGTGTGTGTGTGTGTGTGTGTGTGTGTGTGTGTGTGTGTGTGTGTGTGTGTGTGTGTGTGTGTATGATCAAACACACCTGGTCAAGAGACATACCCTACCCACGTCCCCACAGCACACAATCACCTCAGTACAGAGGCTGTAGTAGGGGCTGACAGGAAGCACTATGCATAGCCACTTTGTGTTTTGCATGCGCACATGTTCTTCTCATGCGTGCAGGGGAAGCTTTCAACAACTGATGTGAAGGTATCCAACTCCAGCGGTGGCAACCCCCTTTCCTCTTCTTCCTCTCTTCTCTTCTCTGTCACCCTCTTCATCATATCACCCTAACAGCGCCCGCCCTGGGGAGACAGCTGCGGAAGACATTATGCTGTGCTCTGTGTTTGTCTTTGGTGTGTGTGCGTGTGTGTGTGTGTGTGTGTGAGAGAGAGAGAGAGAGAGAGAGAGAGAGAGAGAGAGAGAGAGAGAGTGATAAAAAGGAAAGAAAGAAAATGAGAAGATAAGAAGTGAAAGGAAAGGGTGTGAGAGACAGAGGAAAAAGAGCATTTGACACAGTGGCAGCAGAAGGCACACTGAACTTTTGGCAACTTACAAGTACGCGTTTCTGCAGGCTCCCCTCAAAAACATTTGCATCTGGCTTGAAAACAACCTCTGGGTTAGCCCCTTCAACACATGAGGGGGGGGTGGAGAGGGGGCGCTCCTTTTGTGCTCATTCACAATGTCAGTCATTCTTATGGATTTAAACATTTGATCAAAGTTTAGGAGTCTCTCACTTCCTGTGCATTGAGCAGTATGGGTGGTGGCTTGACAGCTGATGGCTGCAGTTTAACACTGATGTTAGTCTTTGTGGTTATTTCACCCACAATCTGAGGGGTCATTTCACCCACAATTTCAAAATTGCCCGTGCATCATAGAAAATTGCATTTCTCGGAAAAGAAAAACCCCAAAAAAAAAAAAAAAAAAATTCATATTCACTTCATCTTTAACATTCAAGTCCACTGCAACTGTTCTCCCCTGCCAGAATAATAGCAGCTTCCTCCAATCATCTATATTATTGTGGGCA
>NC_041347.1:297500-462500 GCF_004354835.1 Perca flavescens
TTCACATATTTATGTTTAAATATTTGTTTTTTTGTGTGTGCCATTAGCAACTTTAGCTGAAAATGACATTCTTCCTGTACCCTTCACGAGCCAACTTCAGAATAAGTCATGGCTATTAGAGCTGTATCAAATAATTAGTAAATCAATTGACAGAAACTATTTGGGTAATTGATTAATTGTTTAAGTTATTTTTTTGTGCAAAAATGCCAAGAATTTCTCAGGACTTAGTGATTTTCTTTGTCTTATATGTTAGTCAACTGAATCTCTTTGGATTTTATGGACTGTTGGACAAAACAAGACATTTGAAGATGTCACTTGTGGAATCATGATTGAAGTTTTTAACAATGTGTTGACATTCTAAAAGATAACAGACCTGATTTAAACCAATGGTATGCATCTTGGAGCACTGAGCCATTAAAGACTGCTGTAGAATGCCTGTTTTCATTTTTCATGTCATGTTTTCTCCTCATGGAACCATCCCATTAAATGATAAGGCTAGCGATATTCTATATATTTGTTAATGTCGACAAATCCCACGAAAAGACCACAAGCAACAATGTGAGTCTGTCTCTCAGCTCTGTTGGACTTCCTCAGCTTGGCTCTCAGCTCATTGGTTCCTACTGTAGATGTAAATCTTGAGAAAAAAAATCAACTGTACGTACACATATTTGTCTTTGTTTTTAATTAAAAAAAAGACTTAAAAATTATTTCACTCTCCACCGGAATATTTGAATATACTTCTGAGTGTACAAAGTAGGCTACATTTTTCAAGTATAATCACTTACTGTAAATGTACAAATGTTTTGTTTGGGGATATTTTCTGTGCATTTTGAGCCATAAATCTCAACCTCTCAAGACCATTTTTGTAAGAAGGTTGTTCATAAAAGTAGTAGGTACAATTTATATAGCTGCCTTATAACTGAAATAAGAGCCTAATGCTTTTTTTATGGCAAAAATATTCAAAAGTAAAATATAATTCAAGTCAACCTACAGCCAATGTCTAAAGTATATGCCTAACAAGATTGGCTAGTTTGCATTATGGATTAATTGATCACAGTTTGATTGTGACATTAATCTCATTGGCTGTAACCGACAGAAGTGTAGGTGGCCTAGAGGGAGCGATAAGGAAGCCACCGAGCGGAGCAGCGATGGAATGCCCAGCTTGTGTTCTGCAGGGTGCTGGGTGTGAGTGCGAGGTCATGGGTGGGTGCTGGGGGTGTTTGTGTTAGGGGAGGGTCTGGACGGGGTCAGAGGGTAAACCGTGGGGTAAAGGGAGATGGGTTCGAGGTGTTGTTTGATGTTTGAAGATGTAAGTGTTTCAGGGGATCGGTGGGAGGCGGGGTGACTTCGGTCAGTGTGTAGCCTATGTGTGTAGATGTTTTTGTGTAACATACATTCAACTAAATGAATGGATGTGTTTGTATATGTGTGTGTGTGTGTGTGTGTGTGTGTGTGTGTGTGTGTTTGTGTCTTGCTGTCAGCAGGTCAGTGAGATAACCACTGTCCTCCTGTCAGAGCCCACCAAGTGGCTGACCTGTCACTCCAACCTGCAGGCCCCGCCCACCCTTGTCAACACCACAGGCCGAGTGTGTTGAGTCGTCAGGTGTCTGGATAATATCACACACACACGCGCACGCACGGACGCACACACACACACACACACACACACACACACTCAACACTTGCCATCGTAAAAACCATGACACACCACAGGCAATCCACTGATCAAAGATTTTCACTCTCTTTTTCTGCGCTCATTGTTTTCACCTGGAACCTTTCCCGTCTGCTGTCCTTTAGATATCACATCCAAATCTGAATATCGATCAGCTTTTTTTCCAATTATTTATCCTCCTCAGCTGTCGTGTGTGTTTCTGATTAGATCCTCTTCTCTTCCGTGACGTCAGCTAGGGCTGCTTCCCTCGGGTTACACACACACACACACACACACACACACACACACACACACACACACAGGCACCTGGGAGATACCCAGCACAGTTACAGTCCTGTACTGGTGGCTGCTCCACAGGAAGTGCTGCAGGGGTATGTGCCTTGCTAAATGGGAACTCAAGACCTCAAATAAATCTAATCTATATCTTGAACTGTGGGTTTCCACTAATAAAATCATTTTTCATATCACGCCACGGTCGGCCTTCTCTTTGCTTGGATGTGTTTTTGATCAGATTCTGTCTTCTTCCTTGACGTCAGCGCGGCTGCTTCCCTGCCTGGCTGTTTATTTTCATACAGATCGCAGAGCGATGAGAGTTTACACGACTCTGATATGGAACAAATGAGAGCTGAGGAGCTCCGCAGGCTGGGGGAAGGAAGCAGAGTTTAAGAGGCCTCCAGATACCTGCTGTCAAACGTATACACACACATACACACACACACACACACACACACACACACACACACACACACACACACACACACACACACAGACAACAATTTTTGTACAGGAGGAGTTATTGAGGTTTGGCTTTTCCCAATGTTTACATTTGCCTGATGCATTTTCAATTTCATCACACAGAGAGGTGGAAATGATGCCATCAGCACCTTTAAAGGTCCCATGGCATGACAATTTCACTTTATAAGGTTTTTTAACATTAATATGCGTTCCTCCAGCCTGCCTATGGTCCCCCAGTGGCTAGAAATGGTGATAGGTGTAAATAGAGCCCTGGGTATCCTGCTCTGCCTTTCAGAAAATGAAAGCTCAGATGGGCTGATCTGGAATCTTCTCTTTATGAGGTCATAAGGAGCAAGGTTACCATCCCTTTCTCTGCTTTGCCCACCCAGAGAATTTGGCCCACCCATGAGAGAGAGAGAGACATCATGGCTTTGAAACGAGAAAAGTGTCAGTTGGTCAAGGCCAAATGTGCGCAGGCACACAGCTCTTTTGCCTTCTGTCAAGAATGAGTCATTTCTTTTTTCATCTCATTCATTTTCTCATTATGCACATGGTCAAAAGTTTTCCACGGGTTCGGGCAAAGATCTTCAGCTCTACTCTGGTGGCAATCTGCCTGCACAGAACTAGAGCCTATAGTCAGTCAGCAGCATTGATCATCTGGGAACCATAAATATGTACCAATTATTTTGCCAATCCATGTTGAATGTGTTAAATAAATATTCAACAAGATAAGGGTAAACTTTGACCCGCTAGAGTAAGTCTGGCGATCACCAAAGTATACAGAATGCATCGTCTGGGGACCTTGAATGTCTGTGGTAAATTTCATGTCAATCCATCTAGTAGGTGTGGAGACATTTCATTCTGAACCACCGATGTCAACACGTCAAACGTCAGGGGATCACCAAAGTCAACAGGATTCATCCTCTGGGGAACATGTTCATCTGATATTCTTTCATCTGACAGTTGTGATATTTCTCTGGCGTCTGGGTCTCCTGCAGATGCCGAGAGAGCTTTTTTTCTGTGATAAAATATTCTCTGTCAGAAGTTGTGACAACATTGGGGGACAAAAATCAATCAAACTTTATCAAAAGAACTTGCCCTAACAGACTCAAAGCTCTGCAATCATTTTAAGTGGGCCTGCATTATACATTTTTTCTTAACTGGATTTAAAAGGATTCACCTTCCACTTCAGCCCTGTCCACTCACGTTGAGGTGCTACAGACCAAGGAGAAGCTGCCGGTTTATAAAATGCATGTGGAAAATTTAGCCAGTGTGTCTAAAGATCATCAGATCAAGGTGTATTTAGAGGCCTTTCTGTCTTCTCTGTGTATGCACGTCTTGTAAACACACTGCACAGTTCTGTCAGCAGTTACATCGTGCAAACCATAGCCATAGCCGATTTGATCACATAGCAGAGAGCTCAGCCACGAGTTTGACTAAACAAATGAGGGTGACTACTCTGATGCAGCTTCAATAACCCAGATACACACACACACACACACACACACACACACAAACACACACACACACACACACACACACACACACAGGCTTTACATGAATGCATACATGTCTGTTTTTCTTTCTCTATCTCCCCCTAACATGCACTCTCTTTTTCTCTCCCACTTTTAATCCTAGGACCCTCATCCCTATAGGCCACATGAGACAACCAGCCCCAGGGTTGCGGTGATTGAGGACTTCAGCCAGGGCCAGGCTGCGACCACAGACACACAAACACACATTACTCACCCCAAAGATAAGCAAATGGTGTGCAAGCCGCCAATGGCCCTAAGTGCTCCGCAAACACAGGTAACACTGGCCTCATTTCAAAAGGGTTTATTACTTAACCGCAGCCAGCTACATCTACGGAACAAAACAAAAAAAACTGAGAGAGAGACAATATGCTGGTTTGCTTTCATCTCTCGATCCAGTAGCACAAGGTCAGATCAAATCACTGGCTCTGTCATCAGCAGCGTCCCTGGGATGGGATGCCCTCAGCAATGACGTTTGGTCTGATGAATAATGAGACTTGATTTAATGTGAAATGTTCTGGGTGCACTGCCAGAAAGATGTACCTGAGTTGTTGTACTTGTATGTTCTGTAAAGATAAGTAGGCAGAGATGACGCAGACCCACACGTACCAGGGTTTGGCGTAAAATAAACTGACAGTACAGAACAATACAGGGATATCAAAAGGCAAAGGATGCAGGCATACTGGACTGAGAGTTTTTCCAACACAGGACTGAGGACTAGAGAGGGAGGACAACATAAAAGGATGTTAACAGGGTGCTGCCCTGGGCTGAAGTGTCCTTCATATTTTGCAGAGAAAATGGCTGATGGCATTCTTCATTCTGGAAGAATAGTATTCATCCCTCCAGTAAAGTCGAATAGACTAGACTACTCTATAACAAGGAAAACTGAAGTTGTTCTGCAGACTTGCGACGGTTCAACAGCTCAGTAAACTATGTTGGTTTTACTTTCATTTGAATTTGCATTATTTGTATTAATTGCAATGAATTGTTACTGCTGTAAACTCTTCAGAGCTACCATTCAAGCCCACAGGCAAATATTTGGTGGAGTATTTCTTCAAACAGAGAGTCACCAATGTTCACAGGCCTGTAGTTCGATGACCTAAAAGTTAGAAGTCCATCTTCTTCATCCACTTCTTGCACAACAAGTCGGAGCAGCAGATGAAAGATGCGTCCAGAGCGGGCCCTGGCTCCAGCCCCCCCCCTCCATCCATCACAATCAACGCCAGCAGCCGGCCAAATTAGGCCCCCGGAACACTCAGGGCCATGGCTTGATTGTTAACGCTGTGAAAACACAGAGAGGAGGGGTGGTGAAGGGGGTGGATGTGGGGTGATGACGGGATGCTGTGAGCTTAGTTGGAGTTTGGGGAGAGATGGAGGAGAAGAGGGGGAGGAAGGTCAGATAGCTGGCGGCCCCATTTCCTCTCTAATGGCCTCCAAACGAGGGAATATGAGAGAATGCTGCCCAGTAAAGCAGGTGACCCGGGGGAAAGGGGGGCAGCCACACCCACCTCTGAGCCCTCATTTGACTTGGATAATACCCACAAACACACACACACAGACATCTGCACACAAGTCATTAAAAGCCATAAATGGATGGTCATGCATGAGCATAATTATGCATGCAAGGCGCGTAAAAAACACACACAAGGGAAAGCCATAAATACAAATTATGAGCAAATGTACGCCAAGGTGAGGTTGTTCCTGAACATAATCATGCATGTTACACACACACACACACACACACACACACACACACAAACATGCAGTGTCATTTCCAAGCAATCCCACAACCCCCACTGCCACTAATCACTGATTTCTCCCAGTTCCCACCATTAAAGAGCTGCGGTGCACTTGGCTGTGCTAGTCAGCCTCAACTTTCCATCATCAGTGGGACTTACAGTAAAGGGTAGAAAAAAAACACCTGGATGGGGTTGCTCCAGCTTCTCAGGAACCCATTACTAACTATGATTTCTTCCTAAATTCTGCGTTACTACTGGCTAGTTTCAAAAAGTATTTATAAACTTAGGCAGAACCATTGATACTTTAGAAATGTGTCAGCTAGTTAGGATGTAAAACGTGTAAAATGTTTGCTGGGAAACATCTGTAGTGCAGTAGCCTGACAAGTCAGACCCACATCAAGATGTTGGGTCTGGGAACTCACCATTGACGGAGCTCAATCCAAGGGGCGGGATAAACGGTTGTCTTTCAAATTCCCTCTGCACGCAATAGGATAGCGCTACAACCAGGCAGAGCAACGGAGAAGGTAGCGAAGCTAGTTGGTAGATTAAACTTTAAACTTTTGCCGTATCCGGTCGGAAAAACTCCGAACACATCTTCCTTTTTTAAGAATGATTTCTGTGCCGTTCTTTGTTCTTTTCTCAAAGAAAAGTTTAACTCCAAGTCTTCCAGAAGACCGCTGTTCCCAGCAGCAGCAGCAGCCATAAGCCCGCCCACTGACTATATACACCATGTGATTGGCCTGACCAGATTTTGGTTTTTCCAGCTCGCAAGCCAACGGAGAGTGCCTAGAGCCCCGCTGGCTGCAAATTAAATTTGCTGCCGCTAGGGTGCGTCTAGATTTCTAGGCTAGCAGTGCAGTCCAACATATAGCAAACATAACTTCCAAACAGGGCTGTGCTCAAAACCAACTTAAGACCAGGTCCAGTCGAGTCCAAAGTCCAAAGCCAAAAGGCAGTTGAGACCACGTCAAGACCATAATAGGCAATAAGGTTTTTCCATTGCTAATATGATTAAAGAGTTAGAATGGATATATAAAAAAAAGAATGATATATCTTCTAACATCAAACTAACCAATGCATGGAATTTAGGAAATGATTCATACAACTGATCCCGAATCAGCAGCCAGGAAAAGCTTGTCCAGTTCTCTATAGCTGAGTCCACGACAATTCCAAGTCCACCAAGTCACAAGACCAAGAAAAACACAAGACTTACTGTAAAAAAATAAAAATTTTGAGTCCGACATTATTGTTAAAGAGCATTGTGATCAAGTGTCAGGTCGTGTGTCGACCATATTTGATGATGCTTATTTGACTAAATTTACTTTGAATGTAAACGGGTCACATATTAGCATGCTAACATTAGCTTTGTCAGTTAGCTACCAAACAATTACACCTGACAGTTACTGGGTGTAAATATATAGTGACAATTAATCTCTACATAAGAACTTGTTTGTGCGTTGTGTAACAATGGTTTAATTTATTGATGCGTGAATCTTGTCTCCTCTTTTGTTATAAGTAGGCTGAGTTTGAACTTAAGAAGAGCCGGAGCTCCTGGAGCTATCGTGATGCAATGCACTGCCCAATAAGGAGATTGAGTTATCGTCAAATACTTTTTCTAGTCAATACAGACGCTGCAAGAACTGCAGCCAACAGATAGAACAAGTCAGGCACTTAAATCTCCTCTTCCCTCTCCTCTACAAACAAATTTGCCTGCAAACACATGTAGCCTAACTCCCTTTTTTTAGCCAATTGTACGGTGCGTTCTTGTGGATATGGTCGATTCTGATAAAATTGAGTGCATGAGTTGTGACATGCTGCTCTCTGGTTGGCGCATTGACTGAGTCAAGGTCTGTTTTGAACCACTTTTCCGGCGTCCTTGCTGCATGTGCCAAGCTCTAAGCAAAACCTGCTGTTCTTACCATTTCTGGTAACATAATCTCACTCTATTATGGTTAATAAGTGAAACCAAATGGGATCGGCCTCTTTTCTTCTGCTTGTGTTAAGGGTGGGTCGGAGCTGGCTTGTAGTGCATACAGTATGATAAAAAATAATAATTTTTTATAGCATGCAGCATGTGGGTTGTCGTACATGCACATATGGTTATATGTATATATCAAAAGAATCTTAACAGCCTTGATTTCAAAGGAGATATCAATGTCCTATGGAGGCTTTTAAAAAATAAATAAAAAATCTGGTAAAAATATTGACCTGGATGTGCTTTGTCCTTACATGTGCGTGAGTGCATATGTCTCTGTGGTTATTAAGAAATAAATGCTGACCAGATGTTCTATTTTTAGCGAGGCTCTTCATTCCACAGTGAAGGCACCCATTCTGTAGCAGCAAGGCCTGTGTTTGTCCCAGGGCCGGAAACAAGTGGTAGTGGCCGTAGTGCTCTGTATTGGTTTGTGTGTAACTTAAATCCATCTCTCTGCGTTGGTCTCTTCCTCTGTCATCCCCCCACCTCCTCCCTTTCTAAAGCTGAAAGGAGTTTTTTTTTTCTTGGAGGAGGGGATTGGAGGCAAAAGGGGAGGTTTTGGGGCCTGCTGGTTGAGAGGGGGGACGTGACGGATGAGAGAACCTGTTTGGTGAAATTGAGAATGGATGTGCGGGCGTAGCTTATACCCCTATCCTCTATAAAATACAGCGTAACCAGCCACTGCCCTGCCCATATCCACAGACAGCTGTGTCTGACGGCCCTGACAACAACACTAAAGGTGTGGAATTGCGATTGTGAGGGCGGATTTTCTGTGCCTTCACGCTCTCTGTGCACGAGGCGGAGGCCAGCCAGTGGCGTGTGTGTGTCAATGCGTGCGTGTGTGTTCAGAAACCTCCAAACACGTGATTTGATGGAACTTAGATGAGGACTCTGCTGTTAACGTGTGATTGAGCTCACTATAACGAACAAATGCAATCAAACCAGATGTACAGGCCTATTTGGCTGGCTGCCATAGAGTTATGGGAAAACCCCCTCCATCCATGAGGCACATATACCCACAGACACACACACACACACACACACACACACACACACACACACACACACACACACACACACACACACACACACACACATACAGTTCACAGGATGTTCTGTGCTGTATGCATAGAGGAAAGCTGACATGTCACGCTAAGGGGTTAATGATTTGCTATTAGACCAAGAGGAGGGTATACAAACACATAGAGCTCCCTCTGAGACACTTTTGGATTCTGCTCCACTAAGTGTGTGTGTGTGTGTGTGTGTGTGTGTGTGTGTGTGTGTGTGTGTGTGTGTGTGTGTGTGTGTCCTTCATGAATTCCTTCACATTCCTGAGGATCAGTTTTAGGAAGCTCAGTGTCCTGCCAGCTGTGGGTAGATTTAAAGCGTCTGCCACTCACTGCCGCAATACTTTTTCACAGTAAAGTGTGGCTGTAGCACTTCCTCTGTTTTTCCCTGACTGCACCTGGAGCTGGTAGACATTCAGTATCTTGCTTGAGGGCACTTCAGCATTGCTTTTCAGGCTGATTACTGACGTGATTTGAGTGTATCTTTTGGCTTTTGCTCTGTGTGTGATCATAAATGTGTGCGTGCAAATTATGCAGAAAGTTGAAGCAGACAAACCGCAAGAGAGGGCTGAGGCATAATTAAGCAGATGATGATGTTGAAGGGGGGGAAAAAAGCCTGCCGCAACACTCACCTGAGGTGGGAATCTCTTTTTCCACGCGAGCGAAGAAGTGAGTGGCACACTAATTATCAGTTGGGATTCGGATAATTGAGGCGCTGCAATTTTCGGGCCTCATTTAAGACGGTGCAACCTTTACCAGCAGGCTGATTTCCTCTGGAGGAGAGGTGCTCCTCAAGCACTCCACAAGGGGAAATCCACCCTGTAAAAGAATTTGCGTGTTACTGCGAGCACTCCAATGGGCTTGTATTGCTCAATCCAGATGTGCGAGCATGACAAAACCCAACCCAAGTTATAAACAAAGGTAGTACTTTGGATTGAAGTTACACTGAATAAAAATGATTGTTGCAATGAATCATAAAAAAAAGGCGAGTGCTTGAAGGCACTTTCCTAAACTTTTCAAGCTGTAGTCACAATAAGAGTCACGGTGTAATAAATGTATATCACATAGTATCACCTGGAGATTTTTCCCTCAAGTTATTTTGGCAAGATTTAGGAAGCCTAAATGAGCATTACTGAATATGATACGCTGGCAGCTAGACCTCAGATACGAAAAGTTGTTTTTCCCACTGATGAAAAGTTATTTTTGGAACGAGACAAAATCGGTTTTGGATGCTTTAGAAAATTCTCTCAAGTGCAAGAAAACTTTCGAGTGCAAGAAAAACCACATGTCACAACGTCTAAAAATAATTTCAAACACTGCAATCTGCATGACAGTTGCAGCATAAATGTTGTCAACAAAATGTTTAAAATTTTTGCAGAATAAGCATCCGAGCCAGTAAACAAACTTGACCAGTGGCCCAGAACGTCTCCAAAAGAACTCTTTTCACTGGCTCTAACAGAATTCTAAGAAATTCTCTCAAGTGAAGAAGACCACATGAGCATCTAAAAATAATTTGAAACACTGCAATCTGCTATGACAGTTGCACCATATTTTTTTGTCAAGAAAATGTTTCAAATTTGAGCAGAATAACCATCAGACCCAGTAAACAAACAGGACCCTTGACCAGTGGCCCAGTACCTCTCCACAACAACACCATTAACATGGATGTAGTCAATGGAACATCTCACTCCACCGTGGAGGGAGAAGGAGTTGACCATTTGACCCCTCACCTTTGTCCCCTGGGTCCTAGCCTGCGTCTTATAAACATGTAATCCCATGCATCTGGGACGTTAAAACATCAAATAGGTTTTATGGTATTGTCTGTTCCATGCTTGTAGAACCATAATCACAAATGTATGGTGTATGGTGGTATGTGCACAAAGGTAGAACCATCTGAATATCTAGAGTATATTTAAGTTCAAGCTATTAAACACGGATTCCGATTCTTTGCTGGAAACAATCAAACGCCTCCTCTCAAACTCGTCTGATGACTGTTTTTCTTTTTAAACACATGCAAACTTTTTCAAGAAAAGACTGCTTCCAAGAAAAGCGAGAGTGAACGCACAGCAATACGTCTCGGATAAATCATTAAAGGACGTATTCTCCTCAGGAACATCACATAATTCAATAGGAAATCATGCATTAGTGGGGGAAACTTTTGTTTGGATCAATGGAAGGTATTGATGTTACCAGGAATGGCTGGGCATTCTGTTGTAACCCAGTTTGCAATGGTCGGGAGGGAACAGGGGGTTGATAGAAGAGTCAGCCCAGTGTAGAGGCTCTTTGTCTGGGATGGACTACAGAGATGTGAGGCCTGGCCTGGTTCTGGGATCTGGAGGTCGGCCAGGGCTTGAGGGGGAGCCAAGAGTGCAGAAGTGGCTGATCGGTCCCATACTGACACAAAGAGGTCTTTCTTTGGACTACAGATCTGCGGCGGCCCGGGACTCGCACTGGGGACGTCAACTACAAAAGGGAGGTTGACACACACACACAGACACACAGACACAGACACACACGCACACACACACACACGCATACACACACACGAGGACAGTCAACACACACATACCCGGAAAAGACAGAAGGGCACTCAGAAACATATCACTGTTGCATCTCTCAAAAGTCTCCTAAGTTTGTTCCTTTACATAATTTCATTACAACTAAAGCATATTAATCTTCCTTTTTCATATTTAAACAGGACATGATCTCAATTTCTGTTTTCGTGGTAATACAGACGTAATATAGTGATGCTGATTTTGATCACACGCGTATGCATTCATGTCTATAAAACATGCGTATATGAATGTGTGCATGCCCTCTCTCCCTTTTCGGTGTTATGTAACACGGATTAATGTGGGGCACAAAATTACATTTTTGTGGTTGAAACTATTCTCTCTGCCTCCTCCACAATCCGCAGACCACCCCCAACCCTTGTCCCTCTGCAGCTTGTAAATGGGGGTGAGGTCTGGCCTGGGTTAGGCAGACCCAGCCCCCCTGGCCAGTTAATGGAGCTTAATTAGCTTGATTAAAGCCTAATTAGGAACTGGGGGCAAAGGGAGAGCAGTCCCTGGAAAGACCTTTCACCTTTGAGCTTTAGCCCCTTTTTCCTTTAGATCAGAGCGACTTGCGAAGAGGCACTAAAAGAGCCAGACGGCTGTATATATATATATGTGTGTGTGTGTGTGTGTGTGTGTGTGTGTGTGTGTGTGTGTGTGTGTGTGTGCGTGTGCGTGTGCGTGTGCGCGTATGTGTGTGTGTGTTTACTGTCATGACTTGAAATGGACTTGAATGTCACAGTAACTCATCCCCAAACATTTGAGCATACACAGCTACGATAGACACATTTCAATGTACTGATCAAAATTAAACTTACTATCAAGAATTACATAGGGCTATGTCCACACAAGGAAACCAATGTGTGACTTCAGTTTGAACACTGAGAGAGCATGATTCAGATGTATTATCATTTGGAGACAGACTGAATAGATGTACAGTATGTGTGTGTGTGTGTGTGTGTGTGTGTGTTTGTGTCTCTTTTTCTGTGTCTGAGTATGTGTGTGTTTTATAGCCTGTGAAATGAAGATGGGGGGTAAGGTGATGCAGGCATGGGGAACGGGGTCATGAGATAATCAACCCCCCGATCAACTCCACCCACATACACACACATTGTCTCTCCTGGGCCTGAGATAACCAAGTCAAGAGCCCGGGAGTCAAAGGTCAGGGCCCTGGCTCATAGTAAGGAACACATGGAAGGGATGAAGAGGCTCTGGATTCCATAAAGCATGAGCAGGGAAGGACTTATTTACGGCAGCAAAAACACCACAACCCAACTCCCTCCTGTCGTGTCCAGTCCACTCCCTCGCTGATGGAAAGAGGGATATAGTGAGGAGGAGAGCGATGTGGAGGGGAAGAGAAAAAGATCTTTAAAATCAGTTCTGGTTCTCTCTACTTGCTGTCCAAATGGCTTCATCTCAAAGGATCTCTGAAGGCTCGGCTCAAACTCTCCCTCATAAAAAAAAAAAAAAAAGTCAAACATTGTCAGCCACAAACTGAACGAGTAAAGAAACGCCATGTGAGACTGCTGTAAAACTGCAGGATATTGTGACAAGCAGTGGTTTTGATTTAGACCACAGAAACTAATGGCGCCTTGTTTGCTTGCTAAAGGGCACATGGCACGGCCGGTCTGTGTTTGGTACACATTAAGTCACTGCATGGACTCACATCACACACACACACACACACACACACACACACACACACACACACACACACACACACACAGAATATTACCTTCAAAAACACACGCCTGTCAGTTTCACATTTTATGCTTGTTCCACATCTGTCTCTGCACACACTGAATGTTCAATACTTTCAACACGTAAAGTGTAATCTGTTTCCTGTAGTGCAGGGATCTTCAACAGGGGGTCCGGGACCCCTAGGGGGTCCTCAGAGTCAATGCAGAGGGGCTTCCAAATTATTGCAAAATTTTGAAGTTTTTTCAAAAATTAAAAAGTCTTAACATGAATCTAACATTTTATTAGCAAATATAAATCCACACTGATGATAGGCTTACTGGCCGATAGGTAAGGTCGTCACTTAGATATCCATCCCCAGACACAGTTCATCCTAAGGATTCACTGTGCCACATTTAGGTTTTAACATAAAAACACGATTTATAAAATCATGCCAACAATTATTAGGCTACTTTAATAGCTTAGTATTCTAGGCAAAAAAATGTATGTATAAAGGTTTTAGGCTGCCCTACACGTTACTGTAGGCCCAATTTAATATGCAACTTCATTTTATACAATATATGTAGTAGGGGGTCCATGCTCCGCCTCTCTTTCAGTTAAGGGGTCCTTGGCCTAAAAAACGTTGAAGACCCTTGCTGTAGTGAGTCTGACTGCCGCCTTGAGCTTGAAGTTGTCAAACTGGCTTCGTAGTCGTTTTATAAGACACAATGCCACACATTCATGTTCAATCCTTTTTAAAATGTGCGTGCGCGTGGGTCAGAGGACCGCACATTCTCCCGTCAAGTTAGTTTTTTTTATAAATCACAACCTTTGGGTGCGAAGTCGCGTACGCACATTGTCAGCCCCGTTTTATGCGTATAAGCCACGTTTCTAAATGAGGACCCCAGGAGAAGAATGACTTGACACTGGCCATCTGTCCTGTTTTGGCCTTTTTTACTGTAGCTCAGTGTGGTGGGCAGACACACACACACACACACACACATACACACACAGGCATACACATCACGGTCATTTAGTCCGCCCCCTTTGTCTCCCAGTGTGTGTGTGTGTGTGTGTGTGTGTGTGTGTGTGTGTCGTCAGGTCGCTGGGCTCTTCACCTAAGAGTTCTGAGACAATGGCGGTGAGATAATGAAGACAGGAGCCAGTAACGGCGGCTGATGGAGAACAATGCAGCGGTAATGACTCTGGAACAGTGAGAGGAGTTTACTGGTCCCCACTGGGACGCTTCCTTCCTGTCCTGCTTTATCAACACACAGGAAAGAAAACAACAAATCCTCCTCCTCCTCTTCCTCATTTGAATGACTGGAGTTTTGTATTTGCTTCTCCTCATTGCCCTCCTCTCCTTTTTCTTTCTCCCTAATCTGCTCTCCTAGTGTCTTTTCTTGTTTTATCATCTCTTTTAAGTGTGCTCTTGCGAATGCTCTTCTCATCTTGTTCCATTTCTCACCTCGTTTGTTCTCCTGTCATTTCTACAGTCTCCTTCCTTCCCTTTCCTCTCTTCTCCTCTTTTCTTCTATACTATCTCTTATTTTCTTTTGACTCTCCTTTTCCCTATGCAATGTTCCTTTCCGTTTGTCATTTCTTTTCTCCCCTACTGTGCCCTACAAAACGTGGGTCAGTTTGGTCAAAATTGAGTTAAGAGCAGAATCAGATTTATTCACATCTGTCATATCATGTAATCGTATGATTACGCCAAAGAAACCACAAAACAGAGATGAAAACACTCCAGCAAGTCACTCCAGCTAGCCACAGCTAGTTTATGTTTTCTGACCTGTTTCCTGTAAGTGAAAAATCTATTTTAATGCTCCTGCATCCTGGTAATTACATTTCTTTATCACATAAATATATATATATATATATATATATATATATATATATGTATGAGAACCTTTTCTCAACGGCCTACCTGGTTAAATTTAGTTTAGTTTATTTATTTAGAGAAACAGGGACAGCGTACAATAAACATTAACCCCAAGGGGAGAGATGCATAGTACCAGGTTTTAGCTCAAGAACTAATTTTCACCCGTAGTCCCTGGGCAGCCTAATCTTAACTAAAATACACAATACATCATACATACATGAATAGTGAAATTTACATTGACCAAATAAATAAAATATAAAAAAAGGTCATATTCACACCTTTCATGTACTCAGATCTACTCTTATAGACCTCAGAACACACACACATACATATAAATAAATAAAGGTTTAATATAGATATATATATATATATATATATATATATATATATATATATTTGCAACGGCGACCTGGCCAAGAAAAGCATAAGCGTGCAAGACAACATACAGTTTCACATTCAATACAGTACAAGCTTTTTTAAATTATTATATTATTATAATTAAGTAGGTATTACAAAGCTGGCGCAAAATGAGGTGTAAGTTAATCGATGGATATGCGAAAGTGATAAGGTAATAGCACAATAAACATGAATAGACAGTTTATATCGCTGCTGAGATGTAGTAAAGAGTCAAAAATAAGGTAAGTGCAAATTGTGGTCTAGTTAGTGATGAAGACCAGTTGTAACACGATTTACATGAATAGACAGACTATATAGATGCTGAGTGTAGTAAAGAGTCAGTGTACAGTTAGGGCAAATAGTGGTCTAGGTAGCGATGTAGATCAGCAATAATACAATATGCATTGCATAGACAGTCTATATGAATGCTGAGATGTAGTAAAGAGTAAGTATACAGTTAGTGCAGATTGTGGTCTAGATAGTGATGTAGATCAGTAGATACAAAAATTGTATGACAACAAAGGTGGGGGGGAACAGTTGAGCATGCCAGTGCAAATGAATAGTGCAAAAGAGCGACACATAAGGCAAGTGCTAAGTCTGATCATAGAGGAGAAACAGGGACACAAGAAAGATTAGACTAGGGCGCTTAAAGCTAACTTAGCCTAGCTTAGACTGACTTTAAATTGGTCAAAGATATCGTACGGTGTCGCTGACTATTTAAGCTGACTATGACTTTTTTTTTTCTTGTTGGGGAGAAGACGGAGGGATAATAAAAGCATTAAGATAAAGTTTTAAAACGTATACACCTTGAACTTTAAACACTCTCATTCTTTTCTTTATTACACCCCTCTTTTCTTTCCTCCATATTTCCTAATCTTGCGCCCCCTGATCTCAAATTTTCTCTTCTACTCTGCTGAACTATTCTTGTCTCTATTTTTCTTCATTGTTTTTTCTTCACTGTTTATCTTATTCCTCTTCTCTTCGTCCTTCTCAACAACACACAGGAAGAAGACGGTCTTGTTCCCTCCCTCCTTTTTCTTATCAGTGTGTTTTCATTCTCCAAGGGGAAGTGGAAGAACTCTTCAATATGGGATGTTGCATGCTGTTTGCCCCCCCCCCCCCCTTCCTTCTTTCTTGCTCTTCCTCTTCATCCCTTGTTTATCTATGTCCACCCTCCCTCTCTCATTTCAAAGCACCCTGAGGTGGGCTGGGAAAGGAGTGGAGGGAGGAAGGCCTCTCTGGGGTTAGCATAATAACTTGGCTCACTTCTAACTCATGAGCTGCGCTGCCTGTTTTACCCAAGGCTGGTAGTGTGCGTATTTGTGTGCGTACAGTCCTGACCCTTCTTTATCCCCACATTACAAAACACTGTCTGATACTTCAAAGAGGATGGGATTGTTGCCCTTACACCCTCTGGAGAAACAGAGACAGACAAAGGAGAGAGCAGGGTAGAGCCGAAACTTCCAGGATGTTGTGTTTGCGGAGGACAGGAGGTACCGGCTGTAAGAGACAGAAGAGGAGGAGGACAAAAGAGTGGTGTGTTGGGGGAAGTATTTTTAAATCTTTATGGTTTTGCCAGTCCTTCCAGAAAAATGAGTTTTTTTGTGATTGTTGCGGGCAAAAATCCTTGATTATGCGGCACGTTTCCTTAAAAAATGCGATGAAATATGCGGGATATTTATGCAATTTTATCCGATGAAATTGCGGGAACTTGCAAAAACTGTGGTTTGATGAAAACGAGAAAAAAACACCCTGCTTTTCGATGATGTTCACGTTGCGTAACGACATCACTTCATAACGTTCCCATGGCAACAGGGGGAAATGGCTGCTCTTGTGTGAAGTAAACGCAACATTTTTCAACTTTCTGCTAAGATATATGTGACTTTTTTGCAACGAAAATGCGTGGATTATGAAATCATGCAAGCCCCGCATATTTTGCGCGGAAATCGGCAATTTATGCGGCGAAAGTGCGGTGTATTTGAAAAAATGCGGCCCCCGCATAAATATGCGGACTTTGGCTGATTATGCATTGAATTAGGCGATCGCATAATCGCTTTTTTCTGGAGGGACTGATTTGCTGTCTTTATTGTCTTTCTGCAGGCTCCTACTTTAGAGTTTGGAAGTCACAAATACAGAAATATAGGACAAAGCAATTTATGGCTGCAGTAGATACTGTATACAAGGTAGTCTATATCCACAACGTTCCACTTCCGGGATTGCTCCGTTGCCGACGGAAATTCCGCCAGATTTCTCGTTTAGGCCGGATGTCCGTTACCTTTCGCTTTCTTTGTGTTGGCATTTTAAACTCCGGTGGATTTGTGAGGACTATGGTTAACTGCTCCTCAGCTCTCTGCAGGCTAAATCCAGACAGCTAGCTAGACTATCTGTCCAATCTGAGTTTTCTGTTGCACGACTAAAACAACCTTTGAACGTACACATGTTCCACCAAAACAAGCTCCTTGCCGATACGGCGCTTAGTGGCGACCAAGACGATTGTGATTAGTTTAAAGAAATGTCAATAAACCAGAGCATGTCTTTCCTCCCATCCCGGAATGCTGCATGGACTATAGCCAGACCTTCCTCCGCGGCGCTGTGGAGGAAGGTCTGGCAATGCAAGCCTATATACTGTACAAGGTGACATCGCTGTCGCGCACCTATTGGATTAATCACTATTACTAAAGTTGATCGCAGGAAAAACAAATAAGGGAACATACAATGCCATATGCTACACCCTTTGGGGATTGCGAGACTTTCACAGACAACGGTGTTGCGGGTCATCCTGGGGTCTCCTTCCTGTTTTGACATGCCTGGAAAACCAGAAGGTATCCTTATTGAATGGCTGAACAACCTCAACTGGATCTTTTTGACATTAATGAGCAGCAGTTCTACCTATAGGCCTTTCTGGTCCTTGTCTGGAAGCATGAGGTCAGGCACACTGCAAAGAAAACTCATTTTGGGCCGCTTGAAACCCCAATCAAATTCTATTCGGCCACTACCCAAACATGGTGAGTATTGAAACATTGAACATAGGTCATCTGGTAAAACAGAGAGCTTCACCCTTAGCTCCTTCTTCACAACAATCTGAATCTGGTACCAGACCAGCGCTAATACTAAATAATTAAGCGATGCGTTCATGCAGGACACGGAAGTCATGTGCCCGCTGATTGAATTATCATTTTCTTAAACCAAAGGTTAAGATGCTCTTCAACGTCTTGCTTTGGGCCCACTTTTGTATACTGATCTGGGTTTTCTGTATTGCTCTCCCTGTTTAAGCTTAGCATGCTGGTTGGCTAACCCAGGGAGCATTATTTAGAGCGGAGCCATCAATGCCAAGCATAACTGTATTTCCATTTGTTGCAATAAATGGTAAAATCCAAATGTCCAGAGGGTTCCTGGCTGAACTTACATAACTGCTAAAAAAAAAAAAAAAAAAAAAACATATTACAAAAGACATCACTTTTAGCAGTTAGCAATTCAATTTCTTCAAGGACAAGAAGCATTTTTTCTGACTGACAGTGTACAGCTGTGTCATTGAACGGTTGATTTCTGTTTGCCTCATGGTGCCAACGTACTTATTTACTACAAAACTATAGACATGTGAACATACATTATGGGTTACCGGCGGGAATCTAACGTGTGTTAATGTTGAGCTCTAGGCTATCCATTGAGGCATAAACAAATGGATGAATGGAGAGATAGATGGATGGATGGATGGGAGGTTACATGTCTGTTTTTGTATGATTTAGTTTGTAAAGACATTCAGTCCCCTTCTTCACTTTCACTCACAGTGCAACCTGATGATTGATAGCAGAAAACATGATTTGGTTAAAGTTTAACTAACATGTAGGGTTGCCACCACTCTCATCATGGGTGACGCACATACACACTCACATGTACACACAAGCTTATAGTGTGCTAATCTCTTTAGCATCTCCATGGAGACGATAGTGTGAAGGCTCTGTGGGGGTTTAGCAGTGCCCTGTCCTCAAGCCACTGAGGCTGGACTGTGGGGGAAAGCTGGGCACTGGGCCATAAAAGAATGCCACTTTGTGTGTGTGTGTGTGTGTGTGTGTGTGTGTGTGTGTGTGTGTGTGTGTGTGTGTGTGTGTGTGTGTGCACATACGTGTGTTTGTGCCTGCCTGCCTACATGCCCTTTTGCATTTTCATGAAGTTAATCCCGGCTCGGCCAAGCGAGTCTGGCTGTGCATAAATAATCACTTTAGAAGAAGTTCAAACAGCATCAGTATGCATGACCCTCCATCTCCCTGACACCAGCAACCAGGGCAACAGGCCTCTGAGCCAAGGTTATCCTCTGGACCAACACATGATTCCTGGCTGCTACACTACTGGCGTTACTCCTCACGAGGAGGAAAGAAAGAAAGAAGAAGGGAATATGAAGGGAGAGGTATAGAGCCAAGGCATATTGCTGAAAATACAAGAAGCGGAGTGATATCTGGCAATGATGAGTACAAACTGCAGTAAGAAATGTGCTCATAAGTAACTTTTTAAACACTAAAATGTCCAGAAAGAAAGATAGAATTGCTAAACAATTAAAGAAATGATAAATTATTAAAGAAAAAAGAGAAAGGAGAGAAAGAAAGAAAGAGTTGAGGCATAGAGGAAGATACTTCCATATGGCCTCCGCTCTCACTATCGGCCCATGGTTCGCTCCAGTGATCTAAGCCCAACTCCGGAGGTTGGTCCCAATTGGCCCTCCATGGGTCAAATTAGCTCCACTACCGAGAGCTTAGTTGGGCTTGAAGAAACAGCTGGCACCGTGTGGGGCCTTGTAGATCCAAAATGGCCGACCAGTAACAACAGTAATGCTCACACTACCCTACACATTCCACTCCCACAGACTTAGCTCAGTCGGGCCAAAAGTAGGGTATTTGAAAAGTAAACATAGAGATGTTATTCTGCTCCGTGATGGGTGAAACTGTTTCCCATGGTGGGTTGATGGTGTCTTGGGTTTTATGGTTTGTTGAACTTGATAAGAAAATATCGGAACAACAAGGTTTTATATTTATCATGATGACAGCATTATATCGCTAGCTTCAGCTAATGAGGGGTATTTGGATATATACGTGCAGGAGGAAAGATTACTCGGGACAAGAGTATAATGTTTATCTTCATTTACTGTGGAGGAGGGCAATATTTGTACAGTCTGAGGAACGCTCTAACCTCGGTGCGGACAAACATTTCGAGTCCACACCAGAGCCAGTGAGCGATCACAACAACAGCAACATGTACAAAGCGTAACTAGAACTATACTGCAACCTACGTAGTTCAGGTAGCACGGTAACATCACTATAACAAGTTATCCTTTATACTGTAATTATCTCAACATGACTGACATACTAACATAGGGCAGAGAACAATAATAGAACCAGGACTACAACATGATAGCCCTGTGCTTTTAAAAAAGCTTTTCAATTCACAAACACAAGTTCCTGGACTCTTCAGCAATGCCAGCGGAGTTGCGCTAGGGATGCTGCCATGCAATTGTTACAACGGCTCCTAATTCCGAAGCCCCAATAGTCCAAAAAATGTTGCATTGGATCAAAATGCCATTTGTCCGACAGCTCATTAGCCTATCCCGAAAACATGGCACAATTATTTTGCAGAATGATGATACTTCCTACTAATGCGACGGCATGACCCTCCCAAACTCTGCCTCTGATTTGCTTACCGTATCCTTAACCAACCTTACTCCTCATGCCTAAACCTAACCAACCCAAGCAAAGAAGGCAACGAGTACTAGCCAATCAGAGGCAGAGTAGGGCGGGTCATGCCTTGGCCATCGTAGGAAGGTCCAATGACGTCATTCTACATTCTGCTAATAAGAGAATGTCAGAGTGATAACAGGCTAAACTCAGGTGAACATGTCAAACACTGTAACTGGCTAAACATCAGCATGTAATTTCACGCATTGTCACTTTGAGCAAAATATCTCTGATACCGGCACTGCCATCTTGTAATTTTAGAGCAGGGGCTGCGCGGTAGTGATCGGGCGGGGGAGCTGCGGTTTCGAAGTCCCACCCATACACCTGCCCGAGCAATCGTGAATCAATCAAAGCTGTCAATCATGATGTTTTACCCCATTTTATACTATCCAATAACTAATTAAAACCAAGCTAAAAAAATGCAGAAAAATGAACACTAATCAAAATCAGTTTGAAAAAAACTACTGAAAATGATTAAAAAAAAAACTTTTATTTGAGTGTACTTTGATTTTTTTATGGTTTGGCCCATGTCACATCCATTAACATGGAGGGGGCTTCACTTATACAGCCTATGCATCAAGCCCTGCTGTAGACTAGCATGCATTTATGGACATAATATTTTCTTCTGTTTTAGTGCAGGTCCTAGCTTCCAAACTGACCTAGATTGTGGGAATCCCTGTGGTGCCCCAAACATATTTCCACTTCTATTAGTTTTAACTTCATTTGCAGGGTTGAGGTAAAGTACATCAACACATATGTGTGTGCAATTTAGTACATTATTCACATCCAGCACTGATGTCATCTGATATTATGCATTTAGAATAACAAAATAATAGAATTTCATTGCGAAATACTTTAGGAACCACAGTTTGACTCAACAGTGCCAAACCCTGTTCTGCTTAATTCAACAGTGACAACATGTGAACAGTAACGCTGTCCATGATGCACATAGAGTAAGCTATTTTCTAATGACTTCTTGTACCACTTTCTGGCAACCTTTATAAGGTTTCTATGTGAGAGAACAAAACTGACTTTATTTGCCAATATTACATTCAGCGTTGTGTGTAATGGCTGAAATCAACAAAAGGTCAAACAGTAATGTCGGGGATGGAGTTGTACTGATAAACAGATGGAGAGACGATGGAGGAAGAAAAAGAGAAAAATGATGAGGAGGAAGGAGACACTGGGCACAGAGTGCAAGGAGTCGGGGAACATGTGCTGCTGTCAGTCTGTTTTTTAATCCCCTTGGATTTTTTTCTGCCTCCCTTTCCCACGTTCTCAGTGTTAATTGATAAACACAGGGAGGGAACGGGACCCTGTGACTAATCATTGTGGCTGCTGCTGTGTGCTGATGTTTGTGCGTGTGTGTGTGTGTGTGTGTGTGCGTGCGTGCGCTCGTGTGTGTGCGTGTGTGTGTGTGTTTCCACAGGTCATTGAAGTCTGCAGGCCCCACTGGAGTGGCACTACTAAGAAACTGGCAGCAACACCGGTCTGCTGCTGTTTCATGCCAGCACCTTGTTGTCTGGTTTTCCCCCCAAAACAGACCCACTTTAACCATATACCATGAGCCAAAATACAGTTTGTTCTATGACTCAGTGCATACTTTGTCTGCTTTGACTGTAACCGCGATCAAACAAGTATACGGATCAAATAGCGTTCCCCCGTCTCTGTTAGAATCAGAGCATTTCATGAAATATTAGCTTTAGCTGTTGTAGTTTGCTTTCTGTTTTCTTTTTGGGACTGCAGGACCAACACACACGTCTATGCAAACAACAAGAAGAACTCTGTTTGAGGACTATTGGCCAAACACTATTACGCTTGAATCCCAGAATATGAGATTACGATTTTGTTCTTTCAAAACCGTGGTGAAGAACACCAGGAGCAATTCCCAGGAGTTGAGTTTTTATTATAAGAAAATGATGACTGGTGTGATAAACGCATGCCAAATTATTTAGAGCACTTCACTGTTTCCGTGAAATAAGCACAGACACTTGCCTTGTTCATGGACTCATGGCAGAGCACTGCCGAGAATCAATAGGGGAAACACTGGAATGGATATTTGGCGTTATTTTAAAACAAACGGGAAAAACTGATATGAGTATGAAACTGCCAATTAGATTAATGTACTTGTTAGATAACTTTAACCCCTGCATCAGAAACCACAATCAGAAAAGACTGGTCAGAGAGAATCGTAACTAGCGTGACACAGGACACCCTGCACAAACCCACCATTTTTAAATAGCCAAGCTACCGTCAACAACAACAGCAATTATTGAATTTATTTGCCCCAGATTTTTTTGAATGGCAGCCCCTCAAAACGATGGCGTACACTACGGTGTACAATTCAAAGTGCAGACATTCCTGGTTTACGCGGCATCAGCTGAGAATGCCGCAGGGAACTATCAGCAGTGGAAAACAAAACAGAGAAAGGACCGGGCACCAAAAGTGAGTTGAGTTGAGGCTCGTACACGGCATGACGACACGGTCTCACGGCAGTTCGTGAAATGGTCACGTTATTTTTAATGTATTGATTCGTGTTCACGGGGACGTTTTTGTCGTTTTTTTCGTGCGGTGGCCAGCACGAAATGGTCTATACGGAGATTAACGGAAGATTAAGGACGCCTCACACGGCGGGAGACAGTCGCGGGTGACGCGCGACAATAACGGGATGGCGGAGGTTGGGTTTAGGAAAAAAACAACGGGGAAAGGACGCCGTGAGACGGCCGCGGGGGACGCGCGACAATAACGGGAACAACGGGGAAAGGACGCCTCGCATGCCGGGACACGCGACAATAACGGGACGGTTAACGGGGAAACAAAACGCCACACGAGGGACGCGATCCCCGGCCTCCGGGGTGAAAGTCCGGAATTGTTTGACCCATCCACCACCCCAACCGACCTCCTTACACGGATTTTCGGCATTTCACACCACTCGCTACCGTAGTCCTGCTGCGACCACGACATATGCTTTCCATTTAAATACATTAGTTTACATTTTCGTGCTGGCCACTACGAAAAAAAACGACAAAAAACGTCCCCGTGAACACGAATCAATAGATTAAATAACGTGACCATTTCACAAACTGCCGTGAGACTGGGTTGGGCATAACTGGCTCAACTTTTCAGCCGCAGGAGTTTCTGCCATTTATTTATTTACTTACTTTGTGATAAAATGATAGCTTACAGTTCAGCTGTGTGGCAAAACGTTGTTTTTTTTTAGAATAAGTGCAAATGAAGTGCACAATGTGTAAATTAATTCTCCGCAGGGAGTGAACAAGGGGTGTAATCAACCATGCCCGGCTAACATTTCTCAAAAACAACGCTGCTGCTGCTCCTAAACCCGCCTAAACAACATGGCGAGACGGCTGCATGAGATGGATTTTCCTCGCCTGGTCCTGCATACAATTAAAATCTCAGGTCAGCTCTATAAAGATGGTCATCACGCTCCTCGGACCTGTTAAAACTTGTTAAACGATGTGCTGAAAAACAAACGGTGAAACGATACTCTGTGTGGTTGACATTGATTCTTTTTCACTGAAAAGATTACTTTTCAGAGGACGCGTTATTCTGGTCAAAAATATGAACACATAATGTGATAAAGAAAAGTAACAAAAAAAGAGAATAAATACAATGTTATGACTAACTCTGCAAAGTTCTGGGTTTTAAACCTAACCTAATTTATGGTGAGAAAGTCCAGTTATTTGTGGGGAAAAGATGAATATAAAACCGGGGAGTAATAACTCTAAAATTCATGAAAACCATTCATTCCTAATGCTCATTCACTCGAAAGCATTCCCTCTTAACTGCAAAGTATCGGGACTGACATAATGTCAAATTGTTTTAATTCAATTTCCCTTCCTAGATCTCCATGATTTGTGTCTTGTGAGAGAATATTATTAATGTTAGCAGGAATGCATTGTTTTTCTGAAGGACATCCAACAACACTAATGCCACTTGGCTTAAGGAATAATCTTATTGTGTTGTGGACAGTGTCTGCACAGTCTCTGGCTCAGTCAGGAAAACTGGCCAATCACATGTTACCTTCTCAAACACACCCCTCGCTCTCTCCCTCCTTTACACACACACACACACACACACACACACACATGCATGCACAGACTCATAAATTTCCCCTTAGTCATCCTCCAACCACAGGGCTCCCACCCACGCTTCCTACTCCCACTCACTACAACACACACACACACACACACCCCTCACTACACTGACTCACTCATATAACCTCATTACTGACTCATAATCATGAAATTAGCCAACATGTTGGATCAAACAGCGCGACGGTTCATTCAATGGTTTAGCAGTAAAACGTACAAAGCTTCAGCAAATGTTGTTTTCATCCCTTTTTCATCTCCAGCGGTCTGCCTCCACTCGGCTTCTTTAACAATGAAACCATCTGACCACCGAGAACAAAAGGAAAACCCCAAATAAGAAGGAATTCCAGATTATATTATGCTTATTTAAATTGTTCTATATTGACATGTGGCCGGATAACAGATGTATTTTGTCTTGACATTACTGAATGTGGTGCGCAACGAAACTAAAAAACGTAAAAAAAACTGCTCCATTACGCAAGATTAGTTCTGCACAGATGTTTGGACCGACATGAAGCCTGGCCTCAGGTCAGCTCAGAGTAAAAAACGATTGACGGACTGACACAAACACACAGTTAGACTGCAGGGAGACAGAATGCAAGAGGGACTGGAATATAAAACTGAATAAGAAATAAAGTAAAGAAAAAGAAAGGCAGACTGGTGGTCAGTCCGACAGTATTTAAGGCCTTGAACTACTTCTGTGTCTGCATTTTCACAGGAAACTAAAACAACCGGGAGAAATTAACTTTGTCATTTCAATTTCTGTTTCAGTTTCATGTTGAGGTTTCAGTCTGACTGCAATGCTATTGATACCCTTCCCTGCCTAAATGGTCAGTGCAACCAAATTACACAGAGAAAATACTTTTTACTTATCTCCATTGGTGTCTGGCCATGCATACTTTGGGGTTTGGGTGCTTTGTGCTGAAGTTTTGAGATATCTATCTCTGAGATTGCAGCAGAAAATGCTGTTGATAACAGCACCAAGATTACATTCTTAAAAAAAAAAAAATGTTCTCTTTAAAGAGCCAGTGTCCCCGTTACTGTGGATACTCCACAGATCTTTTCCATGGTTCACAGTGTGTTCTGTGGATTATCAAGTGTAATGGAGACATTGTTTCTGAAGAGACATTGTTGTTGAATGAGGAAATTCCCATCAGCCTCAGCTGTAATGTTAATCATCCATTGTCACTACTCGATCTGTACCGGAAACCCGTTTAGTTCAGGTCCTATTCCCCTGACCAATGGGCTATCCTGACCCTTAAGCATGCCAGGTCAATGCCTAACCTCAACCATCTTCGCACATGCTTAAAACAAATCGGATTTTTGGTACAGATCGGGCAGCAACATCAATGTTAGCATGCTAACATGCTAAACTAAGACAGTTACCATGGTAAACATTATATCTAAACATCAGAATGTTCACATTGTCTTTTGGGAGCCTGTTAGCATTCATCTTAAAGCACCGCTGTGCCTTATAGAGTGGCTAGCATGGCTGTAGATCCGTTTAGCGCCTGTTTCTTTAAAGGTCCCATGACATGGTGCTCTTTGGATGCTTTTATATAGGCCTTAGTGGTCCCCTAATACTGGATCTGAAGTCTCTTTTATATAGACCTTAGTGGTCCCCTAATACTGGATCCGAAGTCTCTTTCCCGAAATTCAGCCTTGGTGCAGAATTACAGCCACTAGAGCCAGTCCCACAATGAGCTTTCCTTAGTATGTGCCATTTCTGTGTCTGTAGCTATTGAGGAGGATAGTGGGGGGGGGCAGGCAAGGTGGAGGGTGGGGGTGTGGCCTTGACCAACTGCCACTTTGCTTGTTTGAAAGCCATGATGTCTCTCTCTCATGGGTGGGCCAAATTCTCTGGGCGGGCAAAGCAGAGAAAGGGGAGGTAACCTTGCTCCTTATGACATCATAAGGAGAAGATTCCAGATCAGCCCATCTGAGCTTTCATTTTCTCAAAACCAGAGCAGGATACCCAGGGCTCGGTTTACACCTATCACCATTTCTAGCCACTGGGGGACCATAGGCAGGCTGGGGGGACGCATATTAATGTTAAAAAACCTCATAAAGTGAAATTTTCATGCCATGGGACGTTTAAGCCGTTCCCACAAAAAAAGCCCAGTCAGCTCTGATTGTTCAACATCCGCATCTGTGATATTGCGTCTCTGCACTGTCATTGCAGCCGGGGAATGACTGTAACGGCACTGTAGTGGCACTTTCTACCTAGATATAGTGTAGTTGTGACATCACAACAGTGCGGAAGTCCTGACGGTTCGTTTAAAGGCAGTTTCTGAATGCAGGTTGTGTGCATTTCTTTGTCGATTGAGTGTTTTGTTACTTTCACAGTATTTCTATCGCACCTCAACCTATAATATGGGACCTTTAAATATAATCTTTCAATGCAGTGGGCACCACAAACGAAAATCCATCTGTCTCTATTGTAACTTGGGTGAACTGACCCATTAATTAGTTGACCCGTCAAGCTTCATTTTAGCAACGTTAGCACTCCCAGTACAATGGTAGTTTAAGAAGGAACTGTGAGCAAAAAATCAGGTCCAGGTTAAATGATCATGGAATATCCCTCTTCAGTAAGTTTCACAGTTATTCTGCATTGCATTATATTATCATACTGTTTCATCATTTTTCTAATATGTTTTGAACTGCAGAGCAGCCATCCTTTGTGAAACAAGGACATTACTGAAACTGAGACTGAGAGACAAACAGGCAGTTAGAGGACTGGTCCTGTGCTGCTTTACAGCTAATTGAAGCGATCATAATAAAAGGCCAGTAAATCCCCACCATTTGCCTGTTAGGAACAGGAAACAGAGGCTGGCTTTTATCGCTGCTTTTCCCCACTGCAGCCCATACCTGCAGCTATGTCCACACACACACACACACACACACACACACACACACACACACACACAAACGTATGTACAGTTATATACACCCAGATTTCCTTTCATGGCTGTTTGGGTCACATTAGCTCAGTCTATTTTTAGTTTCCTGTGTGATTTTTTTCATTACTGCATAGTAAACAGTACCTCTGCTCGTAAATAAGGGGGAAATAAAGATTTCTACTCCTGGACAGGATGGGGAGTGCCAGGGAGCTGTTGCCCCCAGTAATGACTCTCTCCCTGGGGGTTGGACCGGGGGACCAGGGGGCCTCTCTGGCTGGAGTCTGTATGCCAACTCAGTGGAAAACACACAGCTCCATACTGGCTGGTGGAAGGTCCCTGCAATTAAATTAATCTCTTTCTTTTCACTCTTTTTCTTTCTCTCCCTCCTCTGTTTTCCCTGTCATTCCTATACTTAAAGGAAAAATTCCCCTATTCTGGCTTTGAATGGGATGGGAGTGCAGGGTGGAGGTCGTGTGTTAGCGGGAGGGGAGGGGGGGGGAGGGGGGGCGCCACAGTGGAAGGCTCTTTTGTAAGACTCCTGCTGTTTTACAGTGGGGCTATCCTCCCAGGACTCATCTTCGGCCCTGCCACACCCACCCAGCCTTTCATATGGTAAGGCCTCTAATGGCTTTAACACTCGCCCGATTGCTACGGCACTCCCAAGCAACCAGCGGGCTGCCCCTTGGCAACCATCGGGCTTACTCACCCTGCCGTCGTCCACCCCCTCCTCCCTTGGTAACCAACTACCACCGCTGCCCTAGCAACTATACTTCTGCCCCACTGAACCCTCCCCGGCAACTGCTTTTGACTCTCAATCAGTTCAGGTTCATTTCTGACGCCCTTGCTGGAGGGGATGAGAGGCAGGAACACAGAGAGGAGAGAATAGGGATGGGCAGGGATGTGCACGTAGAGGGTTACAGCTCCCACCACTTATAACATGCACACACACACACACACACACACACACACACACACACACACACACACACACACACACACACACACACACACACACACACACACACACACACACATCACATCCAAATACCCCAGGTGCAAAATATGGATGCAGAGAAAGTAAACATGTGAAAGAAACTTTTCTTTAAAGGCCTACAGAGGTATCTCAAAATGTAAAACATCGTCATTGTTGTCTTGCTTCTAACAAAATATATATATTATGCATATTTATGCGAGCATGTGCGCACACACATTCAGAAACAAACAGTGTGGAGAATGAGGTGTTCCTGTCAGTTGGGGGTAGCACACACACACACACACACACACACACACACACACACACACACACACACACTGGGATTTGGCTACATTGAGGTTAGCCTTTCCACTGGGTGCTCAGTGTTGAATTTGCATTTGAATCCAATTGTGAGTGTCTAGATTTATGCCTCTGTGAGTGGTGCCCAGCAGTGCTTTTTTTTCTGACTTTCCCTCTCTGCTCCATTCTCTTTCTCATCATCCCTAACTGTGTTGTGCTCCTTATTGCTCCCCTATTTTCTTCACCATTGTGCCATATACTGCCTCATTAAAGAACGCATTGTTTATCTGCACATTTCACCACATAAAATTCTTACCCTGGTCGTTAACAAAGAAATATAAGTCAAATGTTATACACTGATAAATTAATTGCATGGAATTACAAAGTATTAGTTTCCACTTTTCTCCTCTCTCTCTTTCTCTCTCTCTCTCTCTCTCTCTCTCTCTCTCTCTCTCTCTCTCTCTCTCTCTCTCTCGCCCTCTCTCTGCAACATCATCTGGCAAGGCACCGGTTGGCCAATCAAACACATGCACAAACGCATTCCTGGTAGATTACTTGTAACCTGAACACCTTATTTCTACTGTTTGCCTCGAAATCATTGCAAGGAAAGCTGCAGTGATGTGTTCCTGAGTTGTAAAAAGCTGTGTAGTGCTTTGGTGTCTGATATGCCTTCAACCCATTGAATCTTCTACCCAAATTGACCTTCTTGGATTGTATTTTACTGTCTCACCACCAGTACCTGAACGTGGGACCACCAAACCACCACCACTACCCATTGCATTGTTTGGGTGCAGGCATGTTTAGGTCAGGATGCACACGTAAGCCCCTTTCCCACTTCACAAAAAAAACCCACTAACATCTGGCTTTTGTCTGCATTTGGAAAGGTTAAAATCTGCATTTACTCCCGAGACAAATGACTCTGCAGTACACAGGTATTCATCGGCAGTGACGGAAACATACAATCCAGGGATTTTTCACAGTACAAAGTCCTGCTATATACCAACCCAGTCTCACGGCAGTTCGTGAAATGTTCACGTAATTGAATCTATTGATTTGTGTACACGGACACGTTTATCTCGGGGGGTTTTCGTGATGGTCAGCATGTTTTTTAAACTAATGTATTTCAATGGGAAGCATGTTTTGTGATCACAGCACGATTCTTTCTGCCAGTTGGGCTGCAGCAGAGAAGCTGTATACAGCTATGCAATTATTGGTATTTTTAGCCCAATAACCGCTGTTTTAATCGACAATTATTCACGAGATCTTATCATGTATCAATGTACTTCTTTCAATGTTATTATTTTGGTCTTATTGCCAGGGAAGCTGGATTGCTTTGTTTATTGATCATTTTAAAACTATAACGCTACATCTATCAACATTTATTTAGATGTTATCATGGTATTCATTTCTTTATTTTAATAATATTATTTCGGTCTTATTACCGGTGAAATATTACAGTATGCTGTAAGACAGAACACTACGATATGGGCCGAGCTGGGCGCATTCACAGCCCATATCCCACAATGCAATGCAGGCAATCATATTAGAGAATCGGACAGCAATCAGCGGGTCCTTAACGCCAGTATCGTTTCAATGTACATATTTAATCAGTGGTTTTGTCACCAGCAACAACACACGTTGTTATTCAAATTCAAAAGTATTTCATTTCTCAATAGGCACAGTCATGAGCACGAGAGCATTGCAATTCATTACTACTGCTCTTAAAATGCACTGTGGGTATGGTCATTAAGTTATAACAGTGCTGCCATGAAGTGCTTTGTTAGCATGCTGAATGCGCTCATGTCAGTCACACATCAGCACTGGAGACATGGATATATTTCAACAATAGAGTGACTTTCTCTTTATACAGATGAATGGATACGGTCGCATAGGAGTGAATGGCCAATCAAAACCGTTGAAATAATGTAGCTGGTGTTCTTGCAAGTAAATATAGCAAACAAGAAAACAAAATACGGCAAAAGTTAGTAATAGAGTGGTCTAAACCCAAATTTGCACACATTCCTTCCCCGGCAAAATGAACCTTTGGAGACATGAATTCCACTCAGCTCTCCTTGACTGATTGACAGGGAACTCTCCGGCATGAATATTCATAACCACAGTCCCACCAAGGTTTCTCACAGCTAGAAGAGAAGTGAGTTTGCCAGGGGAGAGAAGATCGCTGCTGGCTGCTCACTTCATGTGGAAATGTGGGGCTTCTATTCATCTCCCTGCAGGCATTTCCTAAAAGAATAAGGAAGGGGAGAGTAGTGGGCCATGGGGAGGGGGATTGGGGATGGGTGGTGTGGTGTGGTGGTGGTGGTGGTGGGGGGGGTGCCTTCAATGAAAGTTGACAAGATTTAAGGATTTGCTTGGCTCAAGCTTTTTTCTCGGCCTGCAGTTAAGAGTGAATATACATGATTCCACATCTCTTATTCACGTGAATTAGCAATCGTCAAAACAGAATCTGAGAAAGTAAAAAGAGAAGGATGACTGGAAAAGGAGAAGGTATCTGGGTTAGCTTAGTGCATGCAAACGACACAAAACATACAATTACGCTAAAAGAAAAAAACAAACGCTGGAACGAAACTATTAAGATTGATGCGCTGAGGCGACGGGTGACAGCTGAAACCCTGGGAATGGGTAGTGCTGGTTGAAGGGTGGGCGGGGGTGATGAGGAGTTGACAGAGGCCTCTTAGCAGTAAAAGACCACTGTGTGTAATCGCTTTTAATTGGAATGTATGGAAGACAAGGCTCTCCGAGGGGATCAGTTTGCCTTAAACCTGCTTAATTATATGGGATCATGTTGGGCGGTTGGATTCGGGTTGAAAACACCGCAGGGAGGATGAAGAGATACAAGCAGAGGAAGAGAATAGAGGAGGAGGAGGAGGAGGAGGAGAGTAATGCTGGCATGGCATATTCCCTATATGGAAAAGTTAATCTAATATTCCTATAGACACTTACAGTGTGTCTGTAAAGAGAGATTAAAGACATCAAATGGTACTTTATGGCAGTTTTTTTTAACTTCCTGTGGTATTGCCATCCCAGCAATATTCCTATCAATAACCTTAAAGGGCTTTTATGAGATATATAATGTTTCCAAGGTGCTCAACAGTCACTTTCTTAGTGGCCATATGGCACTTTATGGTCTTCTCCAATCTCTTATGGTGTCACTGTAACATTCCTATAACATTAGGATTTGATGTGCTCGGACAGTCTGCCTGGGGCATGCAGTGCTGAGTTTATAGTGGTCTTATCATAATTTATCTCCACTTTTATCTCTCATGGTTTAGCTATAATATCTCCGCAGAGGTTTTAAATGTGTCTAGTGATGACTTTATAGTGACTTCATTGCAACTGATGGTGATTTTATCTTCCTCGGATGACTTTGACTCAATTGTGACTACTTAAAAGTCGTTGGTGATGTCTCTATAACAACTTTCTAAAATGTATTATACGATTATTTCCGTTCTTATGAGGGCGCATGAAGGGTTATGTATTTTGTTTATACAGTTAATAGACTACATTCCTGTATTCTTGTCCAAGTAATTGTTTTAGACTTCCTCATAGTTTCCTTCAAGGCATTTTGGGATAGCTGGCTAGCTGCTTTCTCCTGCCTCCAGTCTTTATAGTGAGCTAAACCTGACTAGTCCATTGTACAGTAGTCGCCAAGTTCATTTCTGAGATGCAGCAGCCATTGTTTAAAAGACGTCAGACAGGGCAACAAAACCAGATGGTCATATCTCCAGGTTAGCTAAACTTATTGAAAGAGAAATCACAGGTAAATGATGAAGACTGATGCATACATTTTCACTTATAATAAATAAAGTGGTTTAGATAATCTCGCTAAACAGTTGACTTGTTAACAACTAGTCTCATTATCTGAATAAGTAGCTTTTATGTTAACCCAATAACAAAGCAAATTTTGTAGATGTACCATATGTCACACATCAGTATGAAGTAAATAGGGTTGGGTACCAAAACGCGGTGCCAATAGGGCGGTAGTAACAAGACCGAATAAGAAAGAACATTTTGGTGCCTCATTTCGGTGCCTGACTTTACACCACACCTGACAGCAGGTAACGTTAGCCTACCTTTAGCTAGCAGCTGGATTAAACACAGTTAAAATGCTGACAGCTAATGTTAAACAGTGTAAAGTGTGACTGTATTTCACTGTAGAGGATTCTAACACCGGGACGTTACAGTCGGCTCTGCAGCGCAGCAGCTGCCGTTGTCGGGATTAAACAACACAGACAGGTAGCCTCGTGGTGCATTCAAAGATATTGTAAAATACCCTTTTCCCATCTGGTGGTTGTTTTTGTCGTTCAACAGCAATTTACTGGTGAAATAACTGTTATAAGTTATAGTTATTACATTATTATTATTAAATCTTTAATTTTGACCATATGACCTTAGCAATAAACAAGCTGTTCTTTAATGTCGCCAACTATTGTTTAGTACCCTTCTGTTTTTTTAACTTGATTAAAAAGTATCAGTTCAGGCACCGTTTAGGCACCGGCACCATTTTAAAAGTATCGCTTTAGCACCGGTATCAGAAAAAACCCAACCAATACCCAACCCTAGAAGTGAAATAATAAAGGCCTCCTAACAATCACTCTGTCTGAACAAACAAAGTTTTCCAAAAATGGGCTGTTTTGTCTTGATATGTCTCTTGACCTGAATTGCCACCATTGCCACATTTAACAGTTTCCCTCTGCAGATGAGACATTCCAGTTTGAGACAACTAGCTTCCCCTCTCCAAAAAGCTATGAGCCAGGTAGCTTTCACTGTCCAGTTTGATTTTAGTTCTTTTGGCCGTCTCAGGTTCTCAGAAAGGCCTGAGGGCTGAGATGTATCAACATTTCTTTGAGCTTTGACAACATTTTCAATCATTTTGTCTGACACTTTGTCTGACACATTTGTTAGTTTCAATGGTTATTGCTTATTTCTCCTATTTGGATATCTTTGAAATACCCAATATAAAAATGTTCTGTTACTACAAAACTACAAAAAATAATACCCAATGATCCTTTAATAACAATGTCCTCATCGTAATATTTTAAAGCTATTCCTTTAAGAAAAATGTCCAGGCTGTTGCATGCAAAAATCACAGATTCTCTTACTCATCAGTAACACGTCATGCTGTGTCTTTAGTCTAACTCGAGCTAACCCCAGGCGTATACATTTGCAGAGGAGACAGGGGTTTGTGTTTGGGAAACTTGTATACACATGAGCTCACTACCAAACATGCTTCATGCAGTCCAACGCATTGTGAAGTTCTATGTTGTCTCATGCACATAAATAAACTCAACCTTGCTTACATGACACACTTTGTTAGAGTTGTGTGTCTCTAAGACACTTAAAGCAAAGCTGCAGATAAGTATTCTGCTAAGATGCAAAGACACACAAACACATACACACACACACACACACACACACACACACACACACACACACACACATACACACACAGTGTGGGGAGCTGTCAGTATGGGCTTTGTCAGTAATATGCAGACTGCTTGGTTGAATTAAAGGAATGTAGTGAAATAGGAGCTTGTCATGCTCCCTCTGTCTCCCTTCCTGTCTCCCTCTCTCTTTTCCTAACTGCTTCCCGCTCTTCCCTGTTTCGTGCCTTGTGGCTATCCACACTGCAACGTTATTGTGCATCTCCCATCTCCTCACTGGACGTTCCTAAGATGAACAATGCGGTACGAGCCCCCCACTCTCCCCCCTCCTCAATGTCATGGTGCAGGCGGTTTCCTGTCTGCCTCAAAGTTGCTAAATGTTGTCTGGATGTTTGGCCGACATGGCGACGGGGTCGGGGTCGGTGCTGGTACAGCCCGGCGACTGCGGCTGAAGTCTTTTTCCAGAGGGCAGGCATGGGCGGTCAGCGGACTTTGGGTTTGAGGGAGGAAGAGGACTAGGAATAGGGGTTGGGGAGGGTTTAAAGTGGTCTGGCATCTTAATCTCTCTCCCAGCCCCCACCCCCACCGCTAGCACCACCTCCCCACCCTGTAATGATCTCTGCGGCAGTGTGACCCGGTTCTGGCTCCCAGAGACTCGGGACCGACGCCGGGCCACAGCGAGACGCACCGACCATTTTCCCATGGACGCGGTGCTTTCAGGCCCATCATTACCATTTAATATCCTATAATATAACCCCCATTGCCCCCCCACCCATCCCCAAAACAGCCTCCACCAGGGGAATGGAGGGGTGGGGGGGCTGCCCACACCGCAAATAAGCCAGGATACTCAATATCCCCCCTCTTTTATTTGGATCCAACCAGTGCATAGCTGCACAACGGCTCCCAGTCATTACGGACAGGCCACTAAGTAGAGGCTACTGTGAATTGGATAAATAAGCATCACTGAGACTATGCAAGAGCATCAGGAAATCAGAATGAAATGCCGGTTTCATTCAGTGTTGGGAAATAAGGTTCTGGGATGTTGTTTTGCCTTGATAAATCTGAACTGGAACAGTATTATGACATGGTGGTTAGTGGTATGATTTCCCAGTTTGTTCATTGTTCATTATTTGTTTGCCATTAAGTGAGCAATGTTGATGTTGAGGCTTGATTGGGCTGCTGCTGTTAACATCACTACATGTGTGATGTCATTTGAAAAACTGATGTACCCAAAAAGGGTTAGTGTTACCAATCCAGATAGGCAGCACTAAGGGCGGGTAACCGAACAGGCCTACCGGGCCCAGGACCAGGGGTCCAAGGGCTCAGGGGGGCCCCTATACCAGAGCCTCTGCCTTAGGTTGTTGTTTTTAACTTTGCATTTCTTGCTATGCACTGGTTGGATCCAAACAAAAGAGGGGGGAAATGAAGTTTCCGCACCATGTCGGTCATAGTCAATGGGCTTCATCGTTCGTGTCAATAACAGAGCCAAAGGTCCTACTGAAAAACTGAAAGAGAAGCCTGAACATTTACTCTGAAGAAGGAAACCATCATGGTACATTTTAAGTTAGTGTCCATTCCTCACTCTATCTATAGGATATTACAGGAGCAGTTGTTTTGCATCCCAGTCAGCTTCCACCCTCGCTCGTTTTAACGGAACAAGAAAACTAAACGTCATGCTAAAACCTCATTATTATTATTTTTTTTACTTTTTAACATGTAGCTTAGCTAATTCATTTAAATGTGGCTTGTACAGCCAAACTTCTCTCTCTGAAAAATGAGCTTTGAGCGTCCGATCATAACATGGGGGCAACTGGGGTCAATTTTCTATGAAATTACCACAATTATGTATATTTAAATATAATTAATCTTGTCAGGTTCACTTTTAGTAAAATACAATTCATTTTGAAAAATAAGAGGAAACTTTGAGGGGGTGCTTGGGCCTTTTGAGGGGAAGCTGTGGTTGCATCCCCACTTTGCACTATTGCATTTACTGATGTTTGATCCCACTTCCATGTCTATTTGAACATGTGCAGTATATGTACGGTCTGCATGTGTGTACATGTGTGTGCGCACACGCAGTGGGGATTCAGAGATAGCTTTGGAGGCGTACTGGGTATCAAGGGGCGAAGAAATCCTCTGAAGAGCTTCATTCACAGAGCCAGGATACTGATAAGAAGCAAAGCAGAGCCGCCATAAATTCACCCTCTGTTCATTCTCTCTCATTCCACTCTCTTCTCCCTCTCTGTCTCTCTCTCTCACTCCACTCTCCTCAGTTCTTTATGCTCCCTGTGAGAAAGTTGTGGAGATGATGAGGAAAGGAGGGGGGGGGGGGGGAGCCCTGCAGGCTCTCAAAGTTTAATTAGCAGGATTAGAATCCAGAAGTAGAGAGGGGGAAAGAGAGAGAGCTGTAGACAGGGAAAATCTAAAAAACATGTCCATCTGCAGCTGTCTGCTATTATTTTTTTCTCATGAAACACTTCTAACAGGAACTAGCTAATTTTATTTGTTGTCAATAATTTAGTAAATAACTTGTTGGTATGTCGTCAAAGCAAAAATATTCATGTCTTTGCCTGCATGAATAATGGCAAATTAAGTTCTATGATAGATGATTGTGCAACAGGTTTTAAAGTGTACATATTATGCTTTTCCGTATTTTCTGTCATATCTACAATATAGTAGATATATAGTACATTATATAGTTATAATGTCGGATTTCCATGTCAAACGTGGCCAAAACTTAAAATAATAGAGTAATATTAATATTATAATAGATAAACGTAGTTTAGACAAATCCCCGTGAGCTAAAACATTCACATTTCCAAGTGTTCTTAACGCTCCGGTTTAAACAGTTTTTTCTGCTCTGGGCTGAGTGTTGCTTAACCAGCCTTCTGCGGCCTTCTGTGATTGGTCGTCTAACTTAACTCACGAACTGCCGTAAGATTGGGCTGTAATATACTCCATTGCAGTAGCTCCAGCTGCTACTAGTAAAACAAAACTGGAGGGCAGGGGAGATTCCAGGAAACATGCTGGCCAATCGGAGCAGACTGGGCTTTTTTGGGAGTTGGGGACTTAGAGACAGGCACTCCAGCAAAGCGTTTCATATAGAGGGTGAATACATGTGCAGCAGCCAATGGGCAGTATGAGGACGATAACATTAAAGCATGTAAGCAACCTGAAAATGCTATATAATAGTTCCCCTTTAAGAAAGTGGACACATGCATCATGTAGAGCTGTTGTGAGAGTTGTTATCTGACTGGCAACCGCTGGAAAAAGCTGCCTACACTTTTGTTCCTTGATTACTTGTCAGGCATAACAAGGGGCAGCCTATGTGATATGTACAAAGTATATGGCTGACCTGCTCCAAGGAGGGGTCCTGAGGATTAAGACCAGAGAGGACTCCCGATGGTCCGAGGTTTACAGATCAACCCTGACCGCTGACATCTCACACTGGACAAACTGCACATAGATGGACTCCTTTGTAGAAAGTTATACCACTTATTTTGTCTTACTGTTTCTTTATTAGCTCACTGTGAAGTAAATACAATATCCAGTAAATACAGCCATGGAAAATGTAGGTGACTTAAGAGTTATTTCTTTATATCATTGTTCATTTTCACAAAATGCCATAGCCTAGTATTTCACAATGCTCTCTTTCAAAGTAACAGAAGAGCCATTTAAATGTGGAGTAGTTAAGACTTATAAAACTAACTTTCTGTCATATTTGCTGAAACTGACCCTATGTTCGAGTAGAACTGCATGAAGCAGGTCATTTAAAAGAAAATCCGGCTCCTCTGGCTCCAGCACCTACAGCCTGTAGTGCGATTTGCAAAAATCCACAGCTCCCTGTTCAGATGCACCAATCAAGGCCAGGGGTGGTGTCTAACTGTGTGTCAATCACTGCTCATGCACACACATTCATTCTCCCTTGTGGGGGGAGGGGCTTAGGAGTACATTTTGGGATTTAGCAGAGTGGGGGGAGGGACTGAGAAGTTGTCGATGTTCAAATTTTTTGGCTAAGTCCTGGATCTTCACAATCCTACCTACAGCACCTTCAACTGTCTCATTAACATTTTAAATCAAAGTCTCGCTCCAGACATGTTTTAAAGTATGTAAAGATACTCTGCTATGATTAATATTAAGTTTAACATGGTTCTCCCAGATAAAAAGTAAAAAGAAAACTCTGGAAAGGGGCTGGAAGCACATCTCTGGTGCTGGGTCTGGCCTTGCTGTAAGCTTTTTTAAGTGAGAGCTCGTCTGCTTTCAGTGACTACACCTCCACCGTTGAATGCCTACACTTTCAGGTCTTTAAACTAAAAAAAGCCCCAAGAAACTTTTTCAACCCCTCTACGTCCAACACCTTCCACTGTTCATACACAATCAACTCTAACTACTTTCAGCGCTTAGCCTACACCTAAGCTGACACTTCAACTATAGTGTTTTTTCTGTGTCCAGTTTTTATACGTAAAATGGCACTAAATTGTTTTAAGGACATCGAATAATTGGCCCTTCCAAGTCAATGTATTAGTTAGGCTACACTCAAACTGACATTTCCACCATTTTCAGTATTTCAACATTTTCAAGTGCAAAGTTTTGACGGCGAGCATTCGCCTTTAGTTGCCTTTTGTGCATGTGCATGTGACTGTGCGTGTGTGTGTCCCAAAGCACTGTATTATACATAAAGTTGGGTGATTCAGTGGTATTCAGGAGTTTAATAAAACTGTCTGCTGTTGAATGTGAACTACATTTTTTTTCAAATGATAAATCCTTTGTCAATGTGCTTATTTCTATGATTTTAAATGCACTAGGATGAATGTCAAAACATCCATTAAGAGTTTTACAACTACAATTCTTTGGTCATGAAACATCTGCCTCAATACTTTGTCATGAATACTTCACTGACAATATTTTGTCATCTGAAGTTTCTCTATAGCAACAGTGTAATCATCATCCCAGCCCTTAAGTCATGGGAATAGTCTGGTCCAAGTCCTGGTTTGGCTTTAAAAAGGGCCAGAGTGACTGTGTTGTCTCTGATATTTGAGCTGTGGGAGAATAAGTGTGTGTGTGTGAATGCAAGTATGTGAGTCTGAGTGTGTGGTGACCATTGTCCAGTATATCTTTCCATCCTGCACCTGTACCAAGGACATCACCCAACCTTGAAAGGACCACACAACCCACCCAGTACACACATAAATCTACCTATATGTTACTCAAATGCAAATACACTAAACATACACCAGAAAAACATATATCTGGGGTCCACTCAATGTCAGACATTCGAGGAGCTGGAATCCCCCATAGGCTGCATGACGGGGTCAAGCTTAGTCATATAGGAGGTCACAGCTGCTAAAACACTCAGCAAACAAAATGAGTCCTGTTTGTTTTTGAAGGAAGCCTATATTACCCACAGTCAAATAAACTTCATTCAATCTCCTTGACCCCCCATGACTATCAATCAACCTTGGTCAGCACATTTCTGCCCCATGCTGAGGCAATCTAAGGCCTGGCCTGTGTCAGTTCTGCTTGGCCTAGCTCTTGCCTTACATAAGCCTGATCCCTCCCCTCCCTCGGCCAGCGCTACCTCTCCCCCATTGCTTTAATCAGCACATGCATGGCTAAACTCAACTTTTGGTGACTGACAGGCAAGCTGGTTGACTGGATGGTTGAATGAATGACAAAATGGTTGGCTGTGTGGTTGACTAAATGGTTTATTTGCCACTCAGCAATTGTGGCTGGCTATTTAATGAGCTAACCTGCTTACTGACTGAAAGACCAACTGGTTATTTGGCTAACTGATTGGGCATCTCTTTTCTTGGCTGCTCGATTAGCTGGTTGACTAAATAGCTAACAGGTTGTTTAGTTGTCTAAATGATCTTTTGGCCGCTAGCTACTTGGATGAATGAATAGCTTGCTAGTTTTAGCAATTTAATGAGCTAACCCATCTGACTAAAATACCTAAGTGTTTTAATGGTTAACTGGTTGAGTTTTAATTAGAATAAGCATGGCTGAAGTTAGCTTTTAGTGACTGATAGGCAAGCCCGTTGGATGATAAAATGGTTAGCTGTCTGGTTCACTGGCCACTTAACAATTTGCCTGGTTGACTAGTTAGCTAGTTGGTAGCTAGTTGTGAGCTAACCTGTTTTAAGGTATGAAAGACCAACTGGTTTATTGGCTAACTGGTTGGGTGACTTGTTTGTTGGCTACTTGATTAGTTGACTGGTTGACTGACTGAATAGCTAACAGGTTGTTAAACCGTTTGGCATTTACTCAAACCAATATTGTAACCAGCTGCCTGACTGACTGTTTGACAAGCTGTGACCTCCACAGAGAGGCTCCAGCCTCATTTAGTCTCATTAGTACTAAATCTCTGGCTCCAAGACAGGGACAGCACTGCAGCTCCTTGGGGGAGGGAGGTGTGTATACCAGTGTGTGTGTGTGTGTGTGTGTGTGTCTGTGCGTGTGTGTGTGTGTGCGTGTGTGTGCAATAGTGTATGTGCCAGAGAACCCCTGGTGCCGGAACATGTCTTGTCTATCATCGAAGCACAGATGTCCAGCGGATTACATCACATTGACCAAACCCTGATCTCCCTCACATCCCTCATCCCCTACCATTGACCCCTCTCTCCCACCGCCCTATTCATAACCCTCATCACCCCTTCACACACACATTCTCCGACATAGACAATGAGTTCTGATTTATGACTCCCACCACTGCTTTCCCACTACCTCCCCTCGCGTGATGACTTCATCTCCCATCACACCTCACCTCATCTTCATTAGGCTGTGAGGCTACGTGGTCCATGATGCATTGGAATGTGTGTTTCTGGGGCTGACTGGGGCAGGGTCGAGATGGAAGTCCTCAATCCTTATTTAAGCAGGCAGGTTCACTAAAAACACATTCTTGTTCACAGTAATTTAGCCAGGAGGGTGAAGGAAAGTTTACACACATAGACACACACTTTAAAAAAAGAAAATGCTGTTGGGTATGATCACCTGTCTTAATGCAGGAGTTGCAGGAAAATTAGGGCTCGCTCGGTCAAGAAAAGCTGCACATTAAAAAGATTGATGGCAAAACCTTTACCAAGTCCAGCCCCAATAAGAAGAAAGTATTTAGGCATGCAGAGTTTCAGGAAAGAAGTTCTGCTAAAGAATTAAAGAAAAACTTCAGAAAAAAAGGCGGCTCTTATTAGAGGCTGCCAAAGTCTGGAGTGGCATAGTCAAGTACCTCAGTAGTTTTAAAAAATACTTACATTTATCTTGTCTGTCTGTAGGCCCTACTCCCAGCCAGAATGTCAATCTGTTGGGCTCCAGTCACAAATGCATCATCCTAAATGTGAGCTTACTCCTTTCTTCCCTCTTCATCTGTGACTTGAAGGTCCCAGGAGAACTGAGTGGAAAGAGGAGTAGGTCTTAGAGGAGCTGGATGAGGAAGAGGAGAAAGAGGCCAACAATGTCGCTGATGGTCCCAAAGCTTACATTATAGGTCATCCGGTTACATCTTGCTCTGTTTGTTGTCATGTAGCGAGGTGATGTCATGATTAAAAGTGTTGAGCCACTGAAATTAACACTTGCGTAAAGCTTTGCATTTCCCTCCGGGGCTGAATATCTCCGGCCTAACCGTGATCTTCAGATATATATATATATATACATATATATAAAAAAGAGAGTTTCTTTTTTCCTTACGTACAGTATAGGTTCCAATACCAACTGTGACACTGCAACATAACCCTAGTTCTCTGACCTCGGAGAAGAAATACACGCACAGAGCTGAGTGTGTGTATCCAGGAAAGATTTCACTTAGAAGAACAAATAAAGTAATCTAATCAGTGTAAGACTAAGCATTGTGGCACACAGACCCACTGGAACATCTTCCTGTTGGACAGTGGTGTCTTGTTGAAGCTAGCTGCAGCTCACATCCTGACAAACAGTCTTTGTACTGTAATCATTCCCATATGTTTGCCAGTGAGTTGAATTCTGTTCTTTGGCTTCCTTCTGCAATTGTCTAACAAGACCCCCGGAAAGCTTTTCCCATGATATATCACTGAGTTTAGCAAGGGACAGATATAAACAACAATACAAATCATGTGCCTAGCAGTTGAAATAATACAAAACCATTAGAAACAGACTAAACCAGAAAAACTGAGACAAATGTAAGTATGAAGGATGACAGATTACAAGCACCCCCAAAGGCCTTCTCCCTATGACATATAATGTATAACATTTGTTTCTGTTAGTTATCTCATGGATGAGTAATGGGTGTTAAATTTGCATAAAGAGAAGACCTTTTCCCATGACATGCAATGTCAAATCTGTTCCAGCTTACAGTGGATGACTGGTGGGTGTTAAATCATCATGGAGTCCTTTTGAAACACAGTATCAATTGCCTGAAAGGTCCAAATGTCCTGCGATACATAGAATGATCTAAAGTTGGCCCCATGTTGATCCCACTTACCCCTGTCCTCTGTCTGCTGTCCCCCATGTTGACCTCAGGACCAGTCTCTGCTTTTCAGTGTCGCCCTAATGGCTAAGCATACTCTCCGTCTTTCTCCCTTTCTCATCCTCGCATTCTAACACAATACGGTCATGTCCGTCCGATGAATCAGTGGCTCTGTTTGGGCCATGAATGGACGGAACGACAGCGAGTGAATAGAGCGGCGAGGAGGAAAAAGAGCAGTTTATGTGCAGAGAGTTGTAGCGCTGAAATAAAGGGTTGTAATGGACTTGTGCAGATGGAAGACAGAGGAGGTCAGGGAGAGTTAGGCAGAAAGATGAAGACAATAACTGCAATGCACCCCATGGGGACTTCTGGGAGAAGGTCAGAGGTTGCCATGCTCGGGAGAGATTCATATCCGAAGCCCTGTTGGCCCTTAAACTCTGAACGCTGGTACCAGCCTTTATTGCTCCAGACGTCCTCTCCCGTAACCCCCCACATTCCCTCTCTCTCTATTTCATTTTCTTTCTATGTGCACTCTCTTGAGTGTATGTCTGTGTGTATGCAGATATTTTAATATGAATGCTTAAATCTTTAACCAGGTGAAATGAGATTACATATTACAAAAAATACCTAGCCATGATATGCTTTCTGTGTGTGTATGTGACTGCCCTGTTATACAGTATCTCCCCAGCCCCAGCAGGTTTATATTGCCAGTGCAACCGGAGCCCGTCAGATGGAGGGAGCATGTCTACGCCATGCCAGTCACGCGGAACAGGGAAGTAAACTGGGGGATAGCCTATGTCACACACAGGGGGGGGCTTTTGAATTACAGCCTTGGTCTTTGGCGAAGGCCTGTGTTGGGTTAAGTGCTGGTTTGCAGTCTGGTCAGGGAAGGATCGTAAAATGTGAGAATGGTAACCTAAAAGCACTACTATTTCCCTTTCAAAAATTCATAAAGTACTTAAATCATGAGTTTCAAGAAGATGAATTGAAATTGTAATGATCTCAGGGGGTAAAACTGGATCCAGGCAGTAAACCTTATAAGCGAAAACAGAGCGTACATAACAAAACCATCAATTATAGCTTGAGAACGTAGAAAAAGTATATCATATATTTCCTATGGTTTGTACGCTATATAAAATAACATTGTTACAGCATTCTTACTGTGATAAGAAAAACATGAATTACAACTGTATGATAACTGTCTCTGATGTTTTGTCCTTACTACTACTGCGTTACAGCTGCACTTATGAGAAATCACCAATTAAATCAGTGGCATAGCAATGCATTCTAGGACTGGATCTATAAAATCCATCACAAGTCACAAGCACATCCATATTTGAAGCTTATAAGTATATAAAATAGTAACCAACCAACCACCAACAACAATTCAACCAACAATGCTACTTATATAGACTGGGTAAACCCCGTCCACTCTGCCGGCGATTTGATTTCTCCCTGCAGCTCGGTCTGGAAACCTGCACGTTTATCTCTCCTGCTTCCATTCACAATTTTGCGGAAACCAATCACAAACTGGCTTATCCACCTTGCGCGCTATTGGCGGGTTTAACACAATGAAGATAAAGAAGCGACAAAGCAGCTTCTTGTTTACGTTCAACATGGTGGCCACCGAAGTGAAGCAACCCGTTGATGCCGCTGTCGCTGCTACATCACCCAGATCGTTGGTCTGATTGGTTAGAAGGACTATCCAATTGCGTACAGAGTCATTTGAACTATGTCCTTTGGTCAGAACTTTGTCTATCTGCGGTTCAGTGCTGGTGAAGTTTTTTGCGCCCGAAAATGACACTGATGAAAACTGTGAATTGTATTTCATTCATTTTCCTGTATGTACCAACTAAAGCATGATGAATGTTTTGTATATGTTTATGTACACACAGCCTTTTGGTTAAATGTGACTTGAGGCACAAGAAAGCACATTTACGTTTCATTTATTAGCATTTAACCAAAATCGTAATCCTTCCCCAACCTCAATGCCTAAACCTAACCACACACGGGCCTCAGGATGTAAACCCCACTCTTCGGTATTACAGTCCTGAAGGAATGCTTCAGTGTGAGAAGGGAAGACTGGAGTTAAAGACCACGGTGAACTCTGGAGCTCCATGACCCAGACATGGACCTCAGGGTAATGGTGAGGTGTATCAGTGTTGGTGGTGTTTGGCTGTAACTGAGCCAGACTGACAGCTGCTGTCTTTCTGCTCACTCTTTGTCATCACCTCCGGTCATGTACCAACACCGTGCACACACCCAGCCCCGACCACCTGGCTCTACGCAGGGCATATACACACACTACATATATAGTCTGGATCACAGACAGCTCCGGGCATGTGTATGGAAGGAGTATAAAAATATCCCATTCAAGGGAGATATACATGCTGGAATTTGATTCAAATGTAGAGGTAAAATTACTCTTCTAATGAGAAGGAAATGCGCTACAATGTGGCATCCAAAGTTTATTATTATTGTTAATCTGTAGAGCAATAACAAATCATTCATTAAACATTAATAGCATCATTAGTAACAACTTAGAACCCCTGCTTTATAAAGTTTGGAGCTTTATAAAGTGGTACAGAAATCTTGAATATTCCCCTTTATCTGTGTCTTCACCAATGGACACTGCTTGCATGTACAGCATGTGTGTTCATCAGCAGTGGTATTAACATGTCTATAATCACTATTCATGTGTTCACAGCCAATCTATATTTAAGCACGCCATGGGTGTTTTGGGTGGTGCAAAGGTCAGCTGGTATACGTGCTGTACATCTGGTCATATGTCTATATATTCCACCGACTTTAGTGGGGCAGACTTAACAGGGTGAGCGCCACCAACATGATAATCTTCTCCTCCATTCCTGACTAACCTGACTGACTCTCTTTGGCCATTATAAGACATTGGATTACAAATGTTCATTCATGCACCATCTATGAATTAAGAATGTGTTGAAGAAGTAATGCTTGTAACTTTAATACTTTAATAATATATTACATTGACATTAGCAACCCCTCTCAATATAACGCAGTCCAGTTTAACATCACGGAAAACTACAATAATGATCAAATAAAATAAGTTAAATTAACACCTCTCTGACAGTGTCAATCAGAACTGAACATTATTACCTGTGTAAGGGTAGAATTTTTGGCTGGGCTGTTGAACCAGATATCAGTCAGTGTCAGGGGTCAAAAGTCAGAGCAGCTCCTTGGGCTGGGCAATAGCCAAAGCGCCACCTGGAGTAAATCAGTGACCGGCTCAGGCGATTGTCCGTGACAGCCACCATTACCGTAGCCAAAGAAACACAGAGGAGGCGAAGGATTGTGGGTAAATCTAAGGGGAGATACGTGCACATTTACCAGTGTTGTGTCAGTGTTGACTGTCTGAAGGGAAGGGCCACAACTCACTGTTGCCCCAGCGTCACCCCCCTACTCACCTCCCCCCAACCCCATGTGTGTGATTAACTGTTGGAAGTGGAGAAGGTGAAGGGTCTTGAGAGAGGGTATCATGGAGGGGTTTAAGACTGAGATGTGTGTGTGTGTGTGTGTGTGTGTGTGTGTGTGTGTGTGTGTGTGTGTGTGTGTGTGTGTGTGTGTGTGTGTGTGTGTGTGTGTGTGTGTGTGTGTGTGTGGGGTGGGGGGGTCTCACTGAAGGGAGAGCTTTGTTTTTGGGCTCGTATTTCATAGAGCGGACTTCTTGTTTGTTGGTTCAAACCCACTCCATGTGTTGATGGGAAACAGGGGAGTCTGAGCTGGAAATAGTCTTTGGGTTCTTCTCTTTGCATGTTTGGACAAACGAATGGATGGATGGTTAAATATGGATGTATGTACAGTCTATCCACATACGGTACCTTTTCATACTTGCTAGTTTTTATTACCTTTAACCCTGAAAGGAAAATAAAACCAGACTCTTATCATTCTGAACAGCCGATGTTTCAGTTTTTTCCAGTTTTTAATGAAATGTATGATGCTTTTATAAATAATTTACATTCTAGGTGTTGACCCTTGACCCCTGTGAAATCAGAATGGTTACTGACATGATTTGATTGGTTGAGTATTTCCATTTTATGGCACTTCATACTTCTGCTCCACTACATTTTGGATATACTATTCTATTTTTTCACTCCACTTTCATAGCTGTGGCTTTTACGGCAGAATACAATTTTACATACACAACATAGGGTCAGCTTATAAAATATGATACAGATGATGAACAAAACATAAAGTAGATACAATTTAGTTCTTTTACTTTTGACACTAAAGAAGTACTTTATTAATCCTATAGGGAATGCACACACAAATGTTAAGCTAGCAGTAACATTTTAAATGCAGGATTTTTACTTATTTTAACACCGGGGTACTTAAACTCACTGTAAGTTAAAGAAGAAGAAAGTTTGTGAATTGTAATCATAATCATTATCATTCATAAGCATTTGGTTATAAGGAGGGAATCACTAAGCTTTTGGCTTCTTGTTTTCCAAGTGAACGTGGAAAAAAATGCGGTTTATTGTCTTTTAATTTGAGGCTTCCAGGCAATAAAACTAACTAGAAAGTTTGAGGGTGTGAAGAGTTTTGATATTCACTGTGTGTTTGCATATTTGAATGGATTTGCCTCGGCGGTGGAGGCTCAGGGGAGGGGTAGGGGGGCTTAGCATGACTGTTTGGGATACAAAGACATGTTGATAACCACAGTGGTCTCTCTGGCTCCAGCTGAACCCCACTGTTGGTCAGCATCGGCCACCGCTGGGCTACAGCTATGTTCTCCGCTCTGTGTGTGTCTTTTCTGTGTGAAGATATTGAGTTGATTTATTGCAGGGTTCAATCTGTGAGGAGAAAGAGGGGGGGGATGAGAGGTGGGTTGAGACAAGGAATGCAGAGCTGAGTAGGAGGAAAGAGATATCTGATATGCACTTATTGGCTTTTGAATGATTTATGTAAATACACGTTGGCGATTTTGGAAGTCTTTTATATTATTACTATGAAGCAGATATTGGTGGAAATAAACAGAGGATGTTATAGATTGTAGGGTTGGGTGCTTCTTGAGCATAATAGTAATTATGTGGAAACAACAGAGATCTGAGGCACGCCAGAATGTGTCAACAAATTCTTTTTTTAAGCTCTGTTTGGCACTTTGCCTTTATATGATTGTGACAGTGTATGTGGGGAGTAAGAGAGCAGTACAAACGATGATATGGAATGCATCTTAACCGCTAGCCCACCAGACCATCCCATGTTAACTTTCTTATTTGTTTAGTTTTGATTAGCTAAATATAACTGGTGAAATATGATACTGGTGATTATGAGCAGTTATACACAGTGGTGGAATATATTCAGATCCTTTTTTTAGTTAGAGGCAAATACTCCATTACAAGCAAAAGTCCTGCATTCAAAATTCAAACATAAAAGTATACAAATATTAGCAAAATGCACTGAAAGTGGCTATCATCAATATTTTTATACTAACAATGGATTGTATGAATCTAGTGAAAGGTGTCACTCTTAGTGATGAACCCACAGATGATTATTAGTCAACTTCTTAGCTCCCCTCAGTGCTACAGTGCTTTATAGCACATTTTCCAACCCTAAACTTTCACTTTTCACAGCTTTCATCAGTGTCATTTTCGGAGTCTACCTATTGCAAAAAAAAAAACGTAGATAGACAAAGTTCTAGACATTACCCAGCAGATCTGGGGTCTGGGGAGTCTGCTCTGTGTTTTCTACCGCACAAGAGGCGTAACCACCATAGTTCAAATGACTCGCAATTGGATAGTCCTTCAACCAATCAGACCGACGATCCGGGTGCCGTAGCAGCGACAGCGGCATCAACGGGTTGTTGCGCTTCGGTGGCCGCCATGTTGAATGTCAACAAGAAGCTGCTTGGTCGCTTCTCTATCGTCATCGTGTTAAACCCGCCAATAGCGCGCAAGGTGGATAAGCCAGTTTGTGATTGGTTCCCGCAGATTTGTAACGGAAGCAGGAGAGATAAACGTACAGGTTTCCAGGCTGAGCTGCAGGGCGAAATCAAATCGCCGGCAGATGGGGCTGGGTTTACCTGTATATGTACCTGTCTGTATGTGAGACAAAAAACCATCAGAATCAGTTGGATCGGACATCAAATGATGTTTACTCCACCCCGCTCCCTAGTACAAAATCCATGAAATCTCTGATTGAGCACAAAGTGTGAAAATTCCTAACAAGCAAGCGCAAAAAAATGGAAGAAGGAGGTGAAGAAGAAGGGCGATTTACACAAAGATGGCAAAGAAAATATCTTGGAGAGACAACGAGATTCGGGAACTTCTGTCGGTAAGGGCCAATGAAATTTTAAAGGTAGTTAAAAGTACAATAATGTTCTAAGTATAGAGTTGCATTAAATGTAAAGTCCAAGTACCTCACAATTGTATTCAAGTACTTTCCTTTTCACTTTCCACCACTGGTTATATAGAGGTGCACTCAAAATCCCCATCTCAGTATGATTTGATGTACAGTATTTAAACAGTTGTGGGGGTAGAAGAAGGAAATATCATTTTTGTTTCCAATAAACAGTCATGCAAATAATGTAACTGTACTGTAAAATGAACTGAGACACACAAAAAAAAGATTATTTCTAAGTCTCTGCTTATGTGTTTATTTATCTATAAACATGTTTGTGTGCCTTTATATGCATATTTGTGCATCCATATGTCTGCATTTATTTGTGTAAAAGTATCTGTTTTCCTATCCGTCTCCATGTCTGTGTGTATCTGTGGCTTTGTATGTCAATACCACAGTTTTATTTGTCTCATGCTGCAGAGGATCCAACGAGTTATGAGCACATGGAGGGATAAGGGTGGTTGGTGGTGGATGGATGTTAGTGGCAGGGAATCCACTGGGGCTGTTCGGTCAGAGGTTTCAGCAGCCCCCCTTTTTCCCGGTCCTCAGCCACCCTGTCATTAGGGTGACAGTCAGGACCTGTTTAGCCCCAATTGGCCATGCTAATAACAGTTTTAATAACCCTGGCCCATGTAATATTTCACTGCTGTTTGTACCACAATGTCACGCTAAGAGCCCAGTGATGGAAAAACAGCTTCACTGCCGCAAGGATGGAATCACTGGGTGAACTCTGTCCGGATATGTGTGTGTGTGTGTGTCCATGTTTTTGTATATGACAGACTGACCATAAACTCTACCCTGCATTTGAGCTCAGATTTGTTTGTCCATGTGAGTCTTTTTTATGTGTACATGTGTGGTTGCGTGTCTGTTTCAACTCAACCCAGTCGTCAGTGTAGATTTGCGTTCGTGTTTGTGTGCACACCTGTTTCTGTGGCTGTGTTTGTGCTATAGATTAACTCACCGACTGCATGTTAATCTTTTGCTGTGTGTCATGCGTTATATAATGCCTTTCCTGTTTCGACAGTCAGTGCAGCTGTTGGGTTGATGGAAACACAAACATGTACATTAACTGCACCTACACGTTCAGGCACATTCATTACTGTCACATCAGGTTGCATCAGCGAAGTTCAGTCGGGGACTTCGACATGCCCACAGACGCAAGGAGGAATTCTTAGGACTGGAGTCTGAACATGGATATGGAAAACAGCATCACATTTCTCAAGTGTTGCAAATATCCTATCACTCTCACTTGAGTTAAGACAAAGCAATTCATAATTGTCTTCAGATATTCCATCCATCTTCGTCCGCTTATCCGGTGTTGGGTCACGGGGGGAGCAGCTCCAGCAGGGGACCCCAAACTTCCCTTTCCCGAGCAACATTAACCAGCTCCGACTGGGGGATCCCGAGGCGTTCCCAGGCCAGGTTTGAGATGTAATCCCTCCACCTAGTCCTGGGTCTTCCCCGAGGCCTCCTCCCAGCTGGACGTGCCTGGAACACCTCTCTGGCGCCCAGGGGGCATCCTTACCAGATGCCCGAACCACCTCAACTGGCTCCTTTCGACGCAAAGGAGCAGCGTCTCTACTCCGAGCTCCTCACGGATGACTGAGCTTCTCACCCTATCTCTAAGGCTGAGATATTAAAAAGAGCCAAGCCTGTGGGTTCTTAACTCTTAACTTTACACTGCATGCACACACATACACATACACACATAAGTATACACCATTGACTACATGTGACTGAATCATGAATATCATTGCTTTTTGTTTTGTGTGGTTTTATCTATGTAATGTCGACATCTTATAAACTTCCTAGGAAAGGGCTAAAAATAGCCCATCTCAATATATGTAGCCTTAGAAATAAAATTCAGGACATGGATAATTTGTTAAAATCAGACAACATTCATATTATGGCCATTTCTGAGACCCATCTAGACAACTCATTTGATGATGCTGTAGTAGAAATACATGGATATAACATTTATAGAAGAGACCGGGACACCTATGGGGGAGGAGTAGCGATATATATTCAGAGTCACATTCCTGTTAAACTCAGAGAGGACTTAATGTCAAATGTAGTAGAAATATTGTGGCTGCAGGTTCACCTGCCTCATTTAAAACCTATGCTGGTGGGATGTTGTTATAGGCCACCAAGTTCCAAGAGTCAGTATTTGGATAATTTGTGTGAAAATATTGAAAGAGTATGTGATTTGAATAATGAAATTTATCTCCTGGGAGACCTGAATATTAATTTATTTGCATCAAGCTGCCCACTAAAAAAGAAACTTTTAAATGTAACTAGCACCTGTAATCTGGTTCAGCTCATTAAACAACCGACCAGAGTATTCAAGGAAAATACAAGAAGTCTATCATCCACATGCATTGATCACATTTATACCAATGCTGCAGAATTATGCTCAAAAACTGTATCGGTTCCCATAGGATTTAGTGATCATAATTTAGTAGCAATATCTAGGAAAGTCAAAGTTCCAAAGGCAGGGCCTAAAATAGTGTTTAAGAGATCATATAAGCAATTCTGCTGTGAGTCTTATGTGGATGATGTTAAAAAGATCTGTTGGTCTGATGTGAGTAAGATGACGGACCCAGATGCTGCAGTTGAAGTATTCATGAAACTGTTGAGTCAAGTTATTGATAAGCATGCACCGGTGAAGAAAATGACTGTTAGAACTGTTAGTGCCCTTTGGATTGATGAGGACTTGAAAAAATCCATGGCTGAGAGAGATGAGGCAAAACGAGTGGCAAACAGGTCTGGATGTACATCTGATTGGCAAACATATTGTAAAATACGGAATTATGTGACTAAAATGAACAAAAAAAAAAAAGAAGAAATTGTATTATGAAAGTAAAATAAATAATGTAAAGTATGATGGTAAAAAACTCTGGAGTGCCTTAAATGACATCATGGGCAGAAAGAGTAATTCAACTCCATCTTTCATTGAGTTGGATGGGTCTTTTATTACTAAACCTTTTGAAATTGCTAATTATTTTAATGATCATTTTATTGACAAAGTGTATAAACTACGGCAAGAAATACCAACAATAAGTTGTAATCCATCAAATTCATGTATAACGGACCAAATAATGAAAGACAAGACCTGCACTTTTGTATTGTGTAAAGTGACAGTAGAACAGGTGGAGAAAATATTGCAGTCCATCAATAATGAAAAACCACCTGGTATTGACAACTTGGATGGAAAGTTACTGAGGATGGTTGCTGACCAAGTTGCCATGCCTATATGTCACATTTTCAATTTAAGCCTTGTAAGTAATGTTTTTCCTCGAATTTGGAAAGAAGCTAAAGTTATACCTTTGCCCAAGCAAGCTAGGGCTGCCTTCACCTGCACGAATAGCCGACCTATTAGTTTGTTGCCTGTTCTTAGCAAACTACTGGAAAAAATTTTATTTGACCAAATACAGAGCTATTTCTCTGTTAACAATTTGACAAGCAAGTATCAGCACGCTTATAGGGTAGGTCACTCAACATGCACTGCACTAACACAAATGACGGATGATTGGTTAAGGGAAATTGATCAGAGGAATACTGTGGGAGCTGTGATGTTAGATTTTAGTGCTGCCTTTGATGTCATTGATCACAAATTATTATTGGAAAAACTTGAATGTTATGGTTTTGCACCATCTGCATTATCATGGATAGGAAACTATGTATCCCATAGAACACAAAGAGTTTTTTTAATGGAAGTTTTTCTGACACAAAACATTTAGATTGTGGAATTCCACAAGGAAGTTCGCTTTCGCCCTTTATTATTTTCAATTTTTATTAATGATCTTCCTCTTGCTTTTAAAAAAGCTTATGTGTCCATGTATGCAGATGATACAACAATATATATGTGTGCACCTACTATTAATGAAATAAGTGCAACACTTAACAAAGAGTTGCAGATAGCACTAGAATGGGTAATCAACAATAGACTATTCCTAAATATGTCAAAGACTAAAAGCATTGTATTTGGTACAAATCATTCCTTGAGCTCTAGGCCTCAGTTGAATTTGATGTTAAATAATGTAGTTGTTGAACAAGTAGAGGAAACAAAGCTTCTTGGTGTTCTCTTAGATTGTAAACTATTGTGGACAAGACATATAGATTCTCTTGTTGCAAAGATGGGGAGGAATATTTCTGTTATAAAAAGATGCTCTGCTTTCTTAACACCACGCCTAACCAAACAAGTCCTGCACACTCTAGTGTTATCACATCTTGACTACTGCCCAATGATATGGTCAACTGCTGCAAAGAAAGATCTAGGAAAGTTGCAGCTGGTTCAGAACAGAGCAGCTCGTCTTGCCCTTCAATGTCCAATTAAGTCTAATGTAAACAACATGCATGTTAAACTCTCTTGGTTGAAAGTTGAGGAGAGACTTTTAGCTTCACTCCTGGTTTTTGTTAGAAATATGAATGAATTAAAAATACCTGATTGTTTGTATAGAAAACTTTCATTTAGCTCTAACACACATAATTACTCCACTAGACATTCCACTCGAGGTCTTTTAAAGTCCCAAGAGCCCGAACAAAATCAATGCAACATACAGTATTGTATCGAGGAATGGTTGCAAAGTGTCTAATATATCAAGTTTTAAAAAACAAGTAAAGGATCATTTAAGGGCCAGAAGACTGTAACCATAATTTTTTGTATTTAGTTTATGTATAGGAAGATTGAAATGTAAACAAAGATGTTATAAAATTGAAATTTTTATGTTCTGCATTTGTGTATTCATTATGAGATCTTATATTAGTATTTATATACATAGAAAGAAATGTGTATATCTGCAAGGAGACAAATATTAGTTATCTTGTTTTTAAATTTTGTTTTGTTTATCTTTTCATTTGTAGTTTGTTTGTTTTGTCTGAAAATGGAGTTTTATGTTCTGTGTGGACCCCAGGAAGAGTAGCTGATGTTTTGCATCAGCTAATGGGGATCCTAATAAAATCAAATCAAAATCAAATCTAAGGGAGACGCCAGCCACCCTCCTGAGGAAACCCATTTTCGGCTTCAGATATTCTGAAAGTTTAATATGATGATTGCATTATAAAGCAATTGATAGAAAAGTCTTTAAAGAACAAATTAGTATGAGTTACTGTGGTTCTAATTAGCACAACGTAGGAACTGTGTTCAAATCGAGCAATTCCACGATTACATCCAATGACAGGTGGGGTATAGAGGTTTTGTAGGATGGGACTTAATCATAGTTTATTTGCCATAACGTAATATCTTTCCCTACCATGATATAGTTGCCATGTGCACTTATTATAGAAACAAATGTTTTGAACAAGACTAAGGGCTAGATTTTACTCCGGACGCGAACACGGACAGCTGCGGATCCCATGGGCACACAGCAGGTCTGTTTATACTATCCGCTTGAAGTAGATCGCTACGCTATCACTTGTAGCGCAGTGGCAGTCACAAAAAATTGGCGGTTACGCAGAAATCCGCACAGAGCCTACGTGTATACCCTCTAATGACAACATTTACGTCACATAATTCTTTTCGGTTTAAGAATCTACAGCTATGCTAGCAGCTCCCTGAGGCTGTACTCTGGCACAGCATTGCTTTGTACTGTGCAAAAACGTAATTCTAAAGTTCAGTCGAAGTTCATATCATGCTTCAACAATCTAAATTAGAAACTAGAAACAATCAAATGGGTATCTTCCAAAGTTGGTCATTTTTAGTATAAAATGTGTGGCAACATGCTTTTATGTATTAAAAAAATGCGTCTTCCCTGTGAAGCACTTTGAGCTGCATTTTATGTATTAAAGGTGCTATAAATCAAATGTATTATTATAATTAATCATCCCTCAGTCCCGGCTCAGCAGAGGAAACACTGTCCAGGGAAACAAAGAGAGAGACCAATAACTCTCAGTGTATACAGCATGTGAGTGTTGTGTTTAGGTAGACTCACAAAAATCTGCTGTTAAACTATTTTAAGATATTGAGGAATTGTTTTGTGAAATCAATATCCATTCCTTGGAATGGCCCCTCTCGATCTAAATGGAAAATGCTGAGATGGAAACCCACACACACTCCTCTAGCTGCTTCAGCTCCTTCCACCCATGGTTTTGCCAGAGCCAAGAAGAGGCAAAGAGCGAGACAGTCTGTGTGAGCTGAGTGAAACCTAATTCTCTGGCAGCCCTCAACCTCAGCCAGCGCTGTGAAAGATAAAGACTCAGGGGGGAAGTTGGGCCTGGGAATCCAGCTAGCGTTGGCTTTTATTGGGCAGCCCACATCACAGAGTGGACCTTGAGCAGGTCTAAGCCCACCGGGGAGGGCTGGAGACGGAGGCCCGTGGAGAGAGTCGGCCGGACGGCGGCTGGGGAGCATCAGGGATGAACCAGGGAGCTCTTTCATTCCCTGCCAGCGTGCCAATTGCTTCCAACTGGACCCGCAAACAAAATCCAAATCCAAAAAGAGAGACAGACAGTCAGCCAGAGAAACCTGACATCAAATCATATAATATTACCAGACTAAATATATGGTCTTAAGGGACTATGTTAGCAGTTTTGCAAGTTTAAGCCCACGCTAACCCTTTCTGCAAACCATGTCCTTCGTTTGCGAATCAAAACAGATATTTTTTTACCATTCCAGGCAGCCATTAGCCACCATTCATTTCTGTACAAAATACTTTTGAAACTTATTTGAGTTGTGTATTCCATCACCTTAAAAAAAACAAAACTGGTCTGCACTGATTTTTGTCAAAGTGACACATTTTGTTGTAGAGGAAGGGAAACCAATGGCTTCCATTCGGTTCTAGAGCAGGTGAAATTCAAGTTAGAAAGAAGTGTGCTTAGCCGACCTTCGTAGCTCGAGGCTAGCAGCTCGAGGCTACATTAGCCGCTACTAGCATAACACACCCGAATCGCCCACCAAACCATTGGTGACATTGTGGGTAATGTAGGTGCCACGTTTTGTCAAGGAAGAAGATTGTATGAAATAAAATAAAAAAGAGGATATATCTCTGGTTCTGCTGCATCAATTCTTCAGTTAGTATTGTTATGATCACAGATCGAAGATCATAGATCACTTACCACTTAAGTTACCACTGTGTTGGTAAAAAACTGTACCTTCATACATTCACTGAACACACACACACAGGCTAACAAAGTGTTTAAAAGCTCGGTGGCTGGTGGAAGGTTTCTAGAGCTGGTGGAGCTGGTGGCCACGGGTCATAAATCAGCCGCCTCTCTGTAGAATCTTTTGAAGACAGTATGAGCAATTTATGAAGGCTTGCATAACAGAACCCAGCACTCTGTTAAAAAACAGCCTGGACGCCTCTTTAAGGATTTGGTGGTGAAGCAGCATAAGAACCAGAGCGGAATCAATTAGCCTTAGTGTGTGATTTATGGGTGAGGTGAGCATGCCTTTTCTGTGTGGGAGCACACACACACACACACACACACACACACACACACATGCACACACCTGTCACAGACAGTAGAGTGGATAGACGCCTGAAGGCTGAGCCCACCAGATTAACCATGCCAACGCGCTCGGACATTAATCAATGCCTGACGTAGACATTTGCACCCACAACAAGGAATGTGTCCAATGTGTTCGACGTATCCAGAGATGGTCTTATTTACTGTCAGCGTGGAGAGTAAATACATCGCACTCTGCAGTACACATTATGCAACGCTAGCATTCACCTTTAACATGTCCGCAGCTGGCGTTCTTCAGCTCTGTCACTGACCAACAGACATTGGTGAGTTTTTAGATCCACTCTCTGGAATGTGCAGTGTTTTCCACTCTCCATGTGCTGTAGATAAGTCTCTTTGTTCTCTGCGCTGCTGCCATAACACTCGCTCATTAATCACACACTTACAGTAGTCCGCTCTTCCACCATCTCTCCCTTCATGGCCGCCAGCTATTCCAAGGGTGTGAACTCTCGCTGCTGCTAAACCGCAGCTTCATCCAGCCGGCAGACGGGAGGGAAAGTGGGTCAACAGAAACCACACTGGAACAACCTGAAAGCAGCAGGAATGCAAGACCACCTCCTATTCCTCTGGCTGTATGGGTGTCTGTTAGGATTAACGGTACTATGTGTGTCAGCCTTGGTGAAGCCAGATTTGGCCTTGGAGTTTTCATCATTTGAAGAAAAAAAAAATTCATTCGTCAGCACTGCTTAAGGAGAATATTTAAGACAGTAGCATGAAAGATAATAGCAAACAGCATCTTCTCAATGTAACTGTTCACAGGAAATTAGTTCATATTTGTAATATTGACGAATCACGTTGTATTTAGAGTTTTGCCACAATCTTCAGGCTGGTAAAGTGGTGTAGAGCTGCAAAGACTAATCAATTATTCGATTACTTGTCAGCTATTAAATTATTTTTGATTATTGATAAATCTGGTTTTCATTTCTCAGCTGATGTGAATATTTCTATGAATATCTTTGAGTTGTGGACAAAACAAGACATTTGACTGGTTTTCAGGAAGTTATATTGGGCTTTGGAAAACACTAATCAAAATTTTTAACAAGCATGCTTTAAGCTAGCTCAGGCGGAGAAGGTCCGTAGTGCACATGCTCCATGGGCCCAGAAACGCAGAAGTCTGAAAAGCATTTTAACATATGCTTCCAGTAAGCAACTTTCATAGGAATGAAATTTTGGAAAATGGTTTCTTAATACAGCCATGCACTATAAACCTATTGAAAGTCCAAAAGTGTGATCCCAGTGATACCTAACAAGTCAAACAGCAGGGTATCTGTATGCCTTTCGCATCAGTCTTTCTACTCTCCGCAATTATGTGTTTTGGGTCTTGTGCTAGGATCATTCTAAATCAACATGATGAATCAAGAAGCTCCTGGGAATCCTAGGCCTTGTATATATAGTGTTTCTGTCACTTTCTGTCACAGCATTCCAAAAACGTTTTACTTGTCCATGAACAGATTATTTTCTGTAGCTTTTTGAATCAATCATCATTTATAATAACACCCCCTGTTTGCACCGTGAACAAACAAAGTTTATTGGTCTCCATGCACATGTAGAACTTCTAATCCTGTCATGTCATAACACTCATAATAATACATTTCCAAATAAATCACAACATGGGGCCCTGTGATCCACTGACATATTGGACCTTTTAGAGGCGACTCGGAGCTGTTTGAGTGTCAATGTCACCGTCCAACAGTCTCTGGGTTAAATCTATCATGAGCTTTCAGACTTTAAATCAGAGCAGCATGCAACAGGGGGTTGAGTTTCCCTGTGACGGAGGCCACGGGGTCCGAGACCTCGCTCGCTGTCTTTGTTTCCAGCTTTCAGCCGTGCCCACACTCAAATATACAAACACACACAAACACACACACACACATACACACACACACACACACACACACATACATACTCTAAGCCCCCTTCCCAAAATATCTCTTGCACGCTATACTCTTGCCTTTCGTTCCACCTCTACCCCCTGCCTGTTGTCGTTGCCTCCTCTGCTGCCCCCCACCCCTCTTTGCTGAGCCAATGGTGAATAAGCATTTTTCCACAGCTTTACTTTTGTCTTAGTTAACCCTCCCCACTACCACCGCCACAGTGCCCCCGCTGACTCTATCTGCTAGTATGTGGCCCATCATTAATCTGCCGCACTGCTCAAAATGACCCCTCAAAAACCAGCCCACAGGGGCCACTTTTGGGAAAGGGAGGGTGGGGGGTGGGGGGGGGGGGGGGTCCTTCACTTCCCCCACCCACCCACCCCCCTCCCATTCCCCGACTCCCCCTCCCCATTGCTAGCTCACCATGTCACACTAATCGCATGCGCTCATTAGCATGGCGCCCCCATTCGGGTCCTGCCGTGCATTATCAGGGAGGGGAACGGACGCCTCTCTTTTTGTCGGAGCTGGCTTTTTAGAGATGCAAAATATGATACCCATTCAGCCTCCTTCACCTACTCGCGCTACCCCCATCCCTCCCTCCTTCACCAGTCCTGGTTCAAGGAAGTTCTCCCCTGAGCCAGTGACCCGTGCCAAGTCTGAGCGAGCGCTGTGCCAGTCTGCAAACCCCCAGCTCCCCCCCCACCTCCCTGCGCCTCTCAATCAGACGTGTTGATGAGACTTGAAGCCGTCCGAGCCTGGGCACGCTGCACAAGTCACAAGGCTCTCAGCTGAGTCAGTCTCAGCCCTCAGTCTGCCACCCAGACTGTGGTGGACTCAGCCTAACACCTAACAAAGCCAGCACAGCTTTACTTCACTGTGGTTTCCAAAGGTTTAGCTAAACTCATGATGATCAGCAAAGGATGAGGCATGGGAAAAACTTGCTAAGGGTAGCAGCACATGTGGACGCACGCAACCGTACACACATACGCACAATACGCGTGGGCACATACACACAGATGTTCCGCGATTCCAATGCCAGTTAACAATAATGAAACATGATGTAACCAAAATATTATTTCATAATTAAATCCAATAACGTTGCCAACGACGCCCTGGATTAAGCTGTAAATCCCTGTGTTGTTATGGAAAGTGTAGCGTGACAGCACAGTTCCAGTCAACCCTGCAGTATTTCACACTGTCAGATAATGCACACTGGCCCGCAAGTGTGCAGACTTACAGACTTTACCTGAATAATAATTTAGGTTGCATGCCATCCAGCTCTTTGTGATGCATGTGAGGCTCTTCATTTCAAATAATGCCACTTTTCAAGGATTACTGCGTGTTTGTTGTTCTTTGCGATTCTGACTCGGATTGTTTAACATTCACATGTTCACGTTCAGCGCTCAGGAAACACTTGTTTGAGTATATACTGTACATCTAATGTGATCAGTGGTGAAGCAGTATTCAAATGTGTTACTGGGGGCAACAGGAGCTCAGTCCGTACAGACTTGGCTTGGGAACCGGAGGGTCGCTGGTCGAAGTCCCCCGTACAGACCAAAGGACGGAACGTGGGCTGGTAGCAGGAGAGGTGCCAGTTCACCTACTGGGCACTGCCAAGGTTACCATCGAGCAAGGCATCGAAACCTCAACTGCTCGGGGCGCCTGTCCATGGGCAGCCCCCTCATTCTGACTTCTCTCCCTTGCATGTGCACGTATAGGTCCTGGGCATGTGTTTGTATTTTCGGTCCTGTGTGTAATGTGTGTAACAGTAACAACAGTGTGACATTTCTTTTTTATTTCGCTTTGCGAGATTAATAAAGTATGTATTTTTCTTCTTCTTCTTTTTCTTCTTCTCATAATGACAAATTCTGTTTTTTTACAACTTGTAATAAACAACTAGTTTTGCAGGATTAGTAATCATTTCTATTGGTATTGGTACCCATATAGATCATGGCTGAGATCATGGAAGACAGCAACAAAATTTACAAGGCCCAATTAGAAATAGCCATACAGTCATACAGGTTGTAAACAAGCCAACACTTTTGCTAGATAAGAGGCATTCCTGAAAGTGAGCTATTTAAAATGTCTGCGGTAATCCCAAATTACACAGGAAATTGTGTGCACACAAGTATGGCAAATTAAAAGATGAAGCTGCTCTATAAACTGGGATGGAGGTTTACAACAAACATTTTGGGTAATCATTTTACTATTCCCCCTAACCCTTCCAAATAAGTTTGACTTTGACCTGGCTTTACTTGGTGAAAAAAAAAGGCCCAAGCTGTCAAAAAATGTCACTTTAAATCTGCATAAATCATTTTTCAGCGACTTGGGGACAACACAACAAGCTGTAAAGGTGACTGACATTTAATAACCTTGTAACGTCGTAGCGTTGAACATATTAGCATACAGTTTCCTTTTTACACATGCAGCAGGTAAAGAGCAACGTGGTCAGGTTTCTGGCCACCCTGATGATAGTAAGTTCCCTCTCCTTTTAGCTCGAGATATATCCAGCTCTAACAGCTCTATAACTATGTCCACCAAGTTGCAGCTGGCTGTCTGCTTGTTTGGTGCTGTGCAGGTAGTGTACAGTCAATTCTTAGAACGTTTTCACTCAAAGTGACGCTGATGGAAGTAGTGAACCATAAACCCGTCAGTTGAAAGACTCTTAAAAAGCTGTGCAGAGCTGGAGGAAAATGGCAGAGTTGGGCCATAATTCTCCTGGATTTATAAATATGAGCTTTCACGTCACACAAAGTCATTTGATCTATTGTTAACATAAAATATGCTTATTATAGTCAAGTATTATTAGAAAATGTATGTTGTAGCTGGTCAAATTGATGCTAATTGTAAGCATTTCACAGTGTTTGATGGTGTACTTTAAGTTTTTAACACATGTTCTCATAATCTATGATAAAATTTTCTAAACTGATGTGAAATTGGAATCTGCAAATAACTAGTAAACTGTCAGATATATGCCTCTGAAAGGTATCATATCAAAATATGTATGTTCATATGCTAATGTGCCAAAACCTCTCCCAGCACATCATACCTCAATACACTTATAATACTGTTCATTCACAAAAAAGACCCCCAACCTACCCCCTAGTGGAAACAGTAGATTTCAGAAAACACTGTGTCAAGCTGGTCATTGATATCCGGCCTCTTAGCCGTGCATCATTTCTCTCTGTGTGTCAGAGAGACCTATTGTCCTATTATCCCCCCCCACAACCCTTGAAAAGCTCCCACCCTTGGGCCCAGATCTGACATGGCTGATCTTGGTGTCACCTCCCTGCACCCCACCCTGCGACCCCTTTCTCTCTGTGACTGCAGAATTATGGGAAACACAGTGAGAGTAAGAAAGAGGTGGGGTGAGCGTGCGTATGTGTGTGTGTGTGTGTGTGTGTGTGTGTGTGTGTGTGTGTGTGTGTGTGTGTGTGTGTGTGTGTGTGTAAGGGGTGGCGGGGGTCACATCCCCAATCAGTGATGTAAAACAGAACTATTGTCAGGGTGGCAGGAAAGAAGGAAAAAAAAACCTGATTAATGCAACGGGGTGTTTGTTTGAGAGATGAAAGGGGAGAAAAGGGGTGGGGTGGGGGAGCAAAAGAGCGAGGGAGAGAATGTAGAAAGAGAGAGAGAGAGAGAGAAGAATCAGGGCATGAGAAGGTTCTTAACGCGTTCAAGAGTCTGTTCAATGTCCAGCAGAGGAGATCTGCGGGTGAAATATTTCACAGCTGACAAGTGTGTGTGTGTGTGTGTGTGTGTGTGTGTGTGATGGGGGAGTTGGAAATATGTTATGTAACCTCCTCTCTAGGGAAAAGAGAGGCGAGGGTCAGACCAAGGCAGGAGAAGAGAAGAAGAAGAGGGGAGGAATGTCATGAGTGAGGAAAAAAAGAGGGAGAGACAACTTTCCTCTCAGTCTTTTTGCACTGTCTGAGGTATGTATGAGTATGCATGACTTATAGCTGCATACTTTACTCGCTGTTTCTGCCCTCCCTCGTTCATACATCAACACAACTCCCTTCTCTTCCGCTCTCTCCATGCTCCTTATAAACACCTTAGCACATACTATTTTTACAAATAAATACAGCGCCACCCCTCCCCTATACTGTCCATCTATCATATTAGACCTGGACTGGGCTATAAATCCACACAGGCTGTTCTTATGAACCATTCGTACGTATACTGTAGCTACTATAAGTAATGCACTGTAATTTGTATGTAGTTATTGCTGCATGCGCTTATTGACTGCAGCTGTATAAAGGCGCTGACACACCAACCCGATTATCGGCCGTCGGACAGTCTGGCGAGGTTGGCGACCCGAGTCTGTTCGGTGTGTTTCCGTGCCGTCGTCAGTCGGAGGAGGAGGAGCCGTCGGCCTTCATTTGGGCCAATTTGACATGTTGAATCGGAAGGCGGGCAGTCGGACTCAATGGCCAATCTGATTGGTGGAGCGCTAACGCGGAAATGACTAGCGGGATGAGCGGGACGAACGCCTCTCAAAATCTGACGAAAATCTTTTAAACTGACCTTTGTCGATCTAAAAATGAAGACCAATTCAGCAACTGCATGGCCTATTTCTCGCTTAAAATGTTTTCGGAAACACGTTTCGGTGAACTATTGTAAAAATACGAGATCGTAACTTCCGAACGAGCCGCCATTATGGTCGGGGAGAAGCCAGACCCACGTGATGTGTTCGTCCAATCAGCTGCCGGTTTGAATTTTTTGGGCGACAATACAGACTGCTGTTATGGAGACGTATTACGTCTCGCGCACGTGTTGCACACTTAAAACAGACTCCGTCTTCTCTTTTGCAACTTTATTTTGCCAGTTCTGTTGGAATTCTCCTTATACACAAAGCAACAAACATCTTCTAATAGCAGCGACCTAGCCTATGTTTTTCCGTTTGTTTTCTTCACTCAGCTCAGCTATTTTCTAGGCTGCCGCGCTGGCTTATGACATCATCGTAAGTGACCTTTCACCTTTTAGTAAAATAAATCTGAATAATATCCTGAATGTTTTTTTTAAAACGAAATTACGATGAGATAACAGTGATTTCCCTACAGAATTCTAAACATATTCCCTATTCTAGGAAATTATGAAATTATGAAATAATACTTCTAGATAACACTTCTAGGTCGCAACACACGCACAGAACGTACGCTCAAGTCGGCGTCGCTTTGGTCGTGTTTCGAGGCACTTTTTGGACCAACTCGGGGAGGCAGTCAGTCCCACTGCCTTTACTGCCGAAGGTCGGCCGTTGGGTTGGTGTGTCGGAGCCTTAAGAGCGCTGTGGTCCGTGACGCAGGAGAGGAGTTCATGTCCCGGGGAAAACACAAGACTTTCACCCAGGAAACGCACATTATTCTTACTACTAGTATAATGTCACTGCTGCTACATTGCACATATCTATACATGTTGTTCATACATTGTTCATATTACATAGCAATATTTATTCTGCTCTTATATACTTATAACACTGCAATATATTTCTTGTCCTGCTTATGCACCACCTGTCTATACTTGTATATCACATTGCACTTTTCTGCTTTTTTTGCACTTCTGGTTGGACGCAAACTGCATTTCGTTGTCTTTGTAATAGTACTCTGCACAATGACAATAAAGTTGAATCTAATCTAATGTCCTTGTCCAAGGAGTTTTACTGTGTGTTTTAATTTAAACCACAATCTTTTTCTTATCTCAACTAGTCGTGTAGTGCTTAAACTTAACTGTCGCCAACGCAGTCGGCAGACGGTCACTTTTTGTCAGCTAAACGGCCGCTGCAATGACCGGGACCTCACGGTGCCCTGTACCTGACTCACATCTCACAGTAACATTTTCCCTGCTAGTATTAAATTTAACTTTAAAAACCGCTAAACGTAACTGTCATGTGATCGGTCGCGATGTGACCAGCCAGCGGTCGCCTTAGTTTCATAGGATGTGATACTAATAGTTGTGCATACATTTTCGTACCATATCATACGAACCCATCGATGAGAATGTGTTGCAGGCCTTGATCCATGACTAAGTTTGTGTGTTGTGAAGTCCTTCCTAAGTTCTTAGCAACTTCTATCTCGTTTCAAGTCCGCAATTTACCGAATCAGGTTGTACTGTTAAAACCTGAGGAATGCCTTAGCTAGCAAACATTAATAATGTGTAAATCAAGCGAGTTTGTAACACTGTTTAAGGTTGAATGTAAATGCTTTCATGTAAATGACTGGCAGTTAGTTTGGTGACATATAACAGCAGAGTAGAGTCATGTCAAACTTTCAGAAACGATCACACGGCTATTTCCTGGCGTACGCACCTGTGCAAACCCAGTGCCAATCGAACTCATGTAAGTATCAGCAGATAAGAATTGTCTGTTATCTCCATGTCTCTAAGTCTCTATGTATGAACTAGTTTCGGTGGTGCAACCCGTTTTAATTATAGTGATGCGTAAATCACCCACTTAGTAAAATGAACACCAACGTAATAACTAGGCTAAGTTTAAACTGCAACTGACTCAGGGTCCTTAAACGCATCATTTCATGTGTAAAACTCATATCTACTCAAATACAACATGACGACATCTCAAAAACAAACACGCGCGCTCAGCCTGGGCCTCATAAAGCCCATATGGTTGAATGTGATTCACATTTGGTCTTCAGCTTTACACATTCTGCCCAGAGCAGTTCACTCAGATCTCTGCTTTGGAAACCCGCTGTCTTCTTCGCAGTGTTCCTTTTGCTCTAAAAACCAGCCCTTGCTTTATGCAACTTTCTTTACAATGTGAAAGTGTTAAACGTTGCTATGAATAAATGAATCAAACTCCAGGGGCCAGAGGGGCCAGGGAGGTGGGGGTCTGTTGGCTACGGTTAGACCAATTCAAAATGTAGTTTTGTGTTGAGTAACTGCTCATGGGTGGCGTCACATAACTGAGGGATGTGTAATGTGACGTGTCATTCCCCAGGGTCGATCGAAACAGTGCACTGTAATAATGAAAGCAGTTGATGTCATTTTGGCTTCGTACATAATGGTATAACATTTGCCTTTTATATAACTCATTTTGTATTTTATACTTTTATTCTTGTGAAATCATGTGGCATTTCTTTTCCCTGTCGAAATTTACAATGTTTTTGTCTTACGGTCTTTATGACGTTGCCATGGTTATTTTGTTATATGAAATATTTGTTATTTGGTTCCTGTGTGTTAAATATACTGAAGGCACTTCCATTCTCATCTCTGCTTATGTGAGCTCTCTATGGGATGTTTGTGTGAGCCAGCACATATGACCCTTGTTTCTAGGTACATGGCATGACATACGTATGCATATGTATTGTCTATACTGTGTCTATATTATGTCTATATTATATTTTTTCACACATTGTCATTTATTGTATATATAATAAACTGATGATGATGATGATGCTTCTTGTTTTGCTTTGGATCTTAAAGGGTCCTTCTTGTCACAGTATGTGTCTTTTTGTGCTTTACAAATACATGTGTTTGGAAGCCATGTGTGGTCAACAATTTTTGTAACTTTCAGAAGCCGACAATCCGACACATTAAAAAAAGCTACATGGAAACGGCAAAAATATGATAAAACTTCTTCAATTGCGCAAACAAGTTTTTAACCTCACTTGAGGCGGTTTTTGCCTTTCGTGAGCTTAGAATTATAAGGTTCTATCTCCGTTTAGGGTAGTTCTGAGATATTGAGCATCAAAGTTTTTACATCCCATCTATTTTGTGAGATGGAACCATTTTATTTTATTAATAACTAACTAAGAAAATATTTTTTTACAAAAATAACACCACACAGGCATTAATAAACACCTAAGGGATCAGATTATGTCAAAAACTCAATTTTGGCCAAAAGTGGAGATAGAACCTTATAATTCTAAGCTCACGCTTTGTCAATATATAGTTGATTCGCTAAAAGGGATATGGAAATGCCTTTGCTGAGTTAGTTCTGTCATAGAGAACATTTAACTCCCAGGACTGATCAGCTGTTTCCGCTGTCGGAGTCTACCAGGATAACTTGCTCAACTGAACCAAACTGCTAAAGACCTTTTTCCATGTTTCTCTTGTAGATACGTTTAGATGGCCAAGGCATTTTGTTTTGTATTGAGTTAGCAATCACTTGATCTATTAATTATTTCATATTAACGTTTACTATGTTTGTTTCTGTATGCACCAATCACCAAGGCAAATTCCACATGAGTGTAACTTATTGTGGCAATAAACCCTTTTCTGATTGGGATTTGATCTACTCTGTTTACCAGCGGATTACAGCAACGCATGGCGTACAGTTTGAACGTCTGACCAAACTGGCTACTGGCTGTAGCCTAGTTAATACACTCCAAAGCAGTTGATGGAAACACACCTGATTCACATTTCTTTGTTGCGACATTACAAAAGTTTGCTCAAAGTTGGCTTGACAATTGAATGGAAATACAACTAATGAAGCCACCGAGATCTCAAATCCTCCTTGTGAAAGTGAACCGACAGGCATAGGAAGAAAACACCTTTGAGGACATTTAACTTCTTTCCCTTTCTCGTTATCCCCTGCAGTGCAAATGTAAATTCCTGAGAGAAAAAATCAGCGAGCTGTAATGGCTCTCTGCTCATTGCTCAGCTTGACTTCATTAAAAGAGCCAGCAGAGACGAGAGAAGGGACTGAGGGGGTAGAGGGACGGAGGGGAGGAGAAGCTGGTTCTACTAAACCCCATCACTGTGTTTATGCTGTAACAGGGGGGAGAAGGGGAGCCTAGCCATGTGTGTGTGTGTGTGTGTGTGTGTGTGTGTGCTGGACTTTTTCTGACTCAGAGCCATGCTCCACGGCCCATAATTAATGGTCCCTGATGGAGGTGGGGCCGGACAATAGGAGCCTTTCAGCAGAGCCGTGGGGCCCCTGTCCCGGACCCGTCCTGGCCCGTCCTGCAGGCACATTGTTGCCCCGCTGTAACTTCTGCCAGCTGAGCCTAGAGGGAAACTTCAACAGTGGGGGCCAGAGACACTACGGCCCAGGATCCTGTGTGTGTGCGCGCGAGTGTGTGCGCGTGTGTGTGTGTGTGTGTGTGTGTGTGTGTTTGTGTGTGTGTGTGTGTGTGCGCACTGATGCTTCTCACCACAATTGGATTACAGTGCTATAAACGCATGAGTAGAAAAGAGTGGAGACAGAGCAAGAGACAGCAGAGTTTGCAAGAAGATGAAGTATATATACACATACACATATAGTGCATTTCAATGGCAGTGAATAAAATTACTCAAAATCCTTTGTTTTATATAATACAGTGCATACACATTCTATAAACAATACACATAATGAACTCCTTAGAACAACAGCATTAGTCTCTAGTTAAACACAACTTCTTTTCAAGTGACATCAAAAGCCAGCAGTACCATATGATCACTTTACTTCAATATATATACATTTTTTGGCTATTTCTCTCCTTTTTATGTTTAGAGATCAATAAAAGGCTTACATATCTGCTTGTAAAGTAAAGTTTCGCAGTTATTGTGACAAACACTAGGGGTCAGTGTTCCTACGAGTAAAGAGAGCAGCAGCACCAGCACCCATCATCCCCAGTGAGTCAGTCAGAACGGCTCTCTGCTCTGTCACTGCATGCCAAACCAACAGCCATGGTCTGACAGAACGGCATTTGCCCCTGTCTGGTCTGTAGTAGCCTATGGTAACTATGGTGTTTCTGTCCTCAGTTTACCCTGGAATGCATCACAAAAACAACTGAACATACCCAGAGTGATTGTATCCCTCACCCTAAACCTACCTTCAGTCCGTGTAATCATATTGTTGGCATGCGTGGAAACGAACATGGGGTTGTGTGAGAGTCTGTGTTTGCACGTAAATGTACGTTATAGCCTGGTCAAGCATGTCCATGCATGCCTTGTGTGTGTCATAATAACTGCATCCACTATGGCCTACCTATATTTAGAAGGACCAATGTATGGTATGACATCCATTCCAGTCTAATCTCACACCCGCTGATCCCACCCTCCCCCTTTCAATTGCCATGGTTGCAGGTTTGGTGCTGCAAGACCATTAGAAGACTGAGTTCTTCATATTTTGTGTATGTAGGTCATTGGTCTCTTCTGACATGTTATGTAAGGGTTAATGCCCTTCGAGGTGTCCATTATGGAGGACAGTTAGCTGATTATGGACACCTCGAAGGGCATTAACCCCGCTTATACCATGGTCACTTGCCAAAGAACAGTTTTTTTAAGACCATTATTTTATATTTTCATGCGTTTTACCATAATAATAATAAAAAAAAAACGATGGTTTGACTAATACCTGGAACAATCATTCCAATCCCATAAGGTTGTTATACAATGGGAACGTTGGTCACTGCTGCAGTAAACAGGACGGACCTTAGATATGACCTGGCAACAGGAGATATTTCTAGTCTGTCCAGCTCACAGAACCCTTTGGCTCAGCTACGAGCCAGAGCATTATTAGTTATGTTACAGTATGTGATATTAAGTCATGTCATGTTAGAGTATGTCATGTCCTTTCATGCAATATTATATATTACATATATTATATAAATAATAATATAATATATTATATTATTTATAGTATGTCATGCTGCAGTCTGATATGTTATGTCATGTCATGTTGTGTCATGTCATGACATGTCACTTTGTGTATGTCATGTCCTGTTATGCTATATTACGTTATGTTACAATATGTCCTGGCATGTCAGGTTATTTCACGGCACATTATGTGATGTCATATCATGTCATGTTACAACCTGTCATGCCATGTCATGTAATGCTATGAAATGGCATGTTGTGTCGTGCCATGCCGTTATATGTTGACCATGATGTTTTGTCATGTCATGTGGTGTAATGTTATGCTACGCTATGTTTTTTAATGTCAATACAACAATACAACAATATGTTACAGTATTTACTTATAATAATATCTGGTATGTTATTCCATGTCATGTTATGATACGCTATGTTTTGTTATGTCAGGTTATGTCATGTTAGATTATGTCATGTTATGTTAGAGTATGTAACTTAATGCCATGTTATGTTACAGTATTTACTTATATATCTGGTTATATAATAATATCTGGTATGTTATTCCATGTCATGTTATGATACGCTATGTTTTGTTATGTCAGGTTATGTCATGTTAGATTATGTCATGTTATGTTAGAGTATGTAACTTAATGCCATGTTATGTTACAGTATTTACTTATATATCTGGTTATATAATAATATCTGGTATGTTATTCCATGTCACGTTATGATGCGCAATGTTTTGTCATGTCAGGTTATGTCATGTTATGTTAGAGTATGTAACTTAATGTCATGTTATGTTACAGTATATACTTATATATCTGGCTATATAATATCTGGTAAATTATTGCATGTCAAGTTATGTCAAATCATGCCATGCTATTTTACAGTGTGCCAGGTCATGTCATTATCGACAAACTCTCCCATTAGAGCAGGAGCATTCCCACTCTGCCATTGCTAATATATTCAGACGCAGCGGATAGGAATTATCTAGGCTGACAGGGGGAACAGGGTGTGACCTGGAGCCCCTTAATCTGCCCTGTGGAAGCCTTAATCCCATTACTGTGCGAGGGAGCAGGAGCCCCAGGACGCTCTAGCTCACTGCCCACAGCCCGGCGACAAAGCTCATTGCTGGCCTTTGAAGTCGGAGCTGACCTGAAGGGAACCTCGTTTGGTTTCCTGGAGGCATGACAGCAGCAGTTACAGACCAGCAGTTATCTCAGTGTAGGGACAGTAGCATTTCCACAGGGAACTCCTATTGGATCTAATCTGAGTGATGCACGTATATTTATAGATATTGAAATCCCAAGGGCAGTGTAAAGTTAGAGCAGCAAGAAAACAAATTGTGGTTCACTGCACACATGCATCTTATTAAGCCACTAAGTCTACTTTTGAGTTTTAAAATTGCGTTATTCTAAATGACATTATCATCACACCACTGCGGTTGTCCTCTTATTATAAGACACCAACCATTCGGTGGAAATAAGTCAAAACACCTATCTTGATTTATAAAAATGGCAGTGACAGAGTCATAATCAAATTAAACATAACCTGTTAGACAACTGTGTTTTTCCACTGGATGTGAGTTTAATCCTACCAAAATACTTTACTGTTTTTGTAGGAAATAATAGTCACAACACACCCTGGATCTAGCCGAGTGTATTGTTTGTTTCTGTTTCCACTCATATTCACTGTGTAACCACACTGCCATTTTAATTTCCTCTCCCATGGTGCTGCTGTGTTTGAGGCTGATTTTTTTTCGGAATTTGGTTTCACTTAGGCCTTTGATGTGTCCAAATCAATTTTTCTATTATTTCGTATTGGTCCCAGCGGCAAGAAGTTGTTTCACTCACACATACAAGTGTAAATAAAAAGCCATCATTGGCTCCAAATGTTCATTTCTCTATTCTCTCATGTATGTATGAGCACTATTAGGCCTGATTTCTTCAAGTGTCGCACTGAAGGTGCGTTGGCATGCACCAGCCTGTCAGTCTGTACTGCACTGGGAATTGTTTGTGTATGGATTTACAGCATGTGTGGCTACATGCCTGCCTTCTTATATATCTCTTATGCAAGTGTGTGCCAGCACACAAACCTGTTTACGTGAGGATGTGCTGGCTGATCGGCTAAAGGGGAAGGCAGCCTGTCTTGAGTGCGACAAGTCTCAACCCGTCTGTGTGTAGGTGTGTGCGTGTTTGAGAGTGTGTGTGACTGGAGGCCTGGAGGTTCAGCAGCAGGTACCAGCCTGTGAGAGAGTGGAACATTACTTAAGGCTAACATAACTTATTGTAACGTATTGTTAGCCTTAGATATTGATCTTGGATTGTATATTTGTATTTTCGCACTTTATTAGTATATATGTATCAATGTATTAGCGTTTACTATCTGACTCGTTTTGGGGACAAGCAGGAGTCAAACACTCACATTAAATCCCCATCTCCTGCAAGCTCAGAAAAGATCACCACCACTTTATTCTCTATTCTCCTCCTTTTCAAAGTGTCTTCTCCCTTTCCATGCTGTACCCACAATCCTTTGCAATCCTCTCAGGTCCCTCAAAGTATGGTATTACACTCTGCATGTGCGTGGATGTGTACAGCTGAATGTATTTGAGTCTATGGTTACAGAGCTCTGGCTATGCCAAGCACTCAGACGGATGCTAACTTTAGCGTAATGTGTACATGCGCTGCTTGTGTATACAACCACAAATGCACGGCTGGGGCTTTTCTTTTGTTCTAGCAAGAGCAGAGTGGAGCTAAGGGATTCGAGGAGGAGATACATATATTTATGTATGTGTTTTAAGAAAGGGATATCTAAATTGCGGCGAGGCTGTCTCTGCATCAGACAAGGTCATACACTTTGTTTACATGAGCATTCAAGGGTTGCTTGTGGTCTCCACTTCCCCCTCTCAATCTTACTCAAGCAGCCAACTAGGTCAGAGATTCTTAACCAGCACAAACCAAAAACTGGTTTCAGAAAGTCCTGAAAAGATTGGAAAGAAGGAGAAATTCAGTGGGAGACTATCCCTTCATAATCCCAGTGTTGTAAGAATATTTGCTGCATCACCATGCTCTTACAGTGTATCTGGCTCTTCGCCAATCTTGGAATATAAGCGTCTTCGTCTGGTATGCTCATTAGAGGAGGCTCACATGAAGAGGGCCGTCATGAATTGCCTTTATCTAGGTCACAATCTTGTGGCTGACTTAAAATTTGGGGCCTGATGAGAAAGAGCTTAAAACCTTCTGCTGTGGGTTACTTACCTTTTTGAAATTTCTGCTTGTGCATGCATAATTAGATGGGACTGCTTAAATGTGTCAGTCTGTGGAGCGCGTGTGTGTGAGGTCTTACAGGAGCGATAGAGCTAGTGAGCGGGTACAGTAAGAAGTTAGTGCCTTGCCAAGAAGAGATACCTGCGTTTCAGGAAATCTCAACACGCGTTGTTATGTGCATGTGCAAATTTTTTGCATGTGTCCTTGCGTTCTTTGTTAGGCTGAAGCACACTCACATACAGCATGTGCTTGGTTCTAATTGTCTGTCCTGTCTGCCCACATTAGCGGCCTGTTTGTTCCACAGGCCTGATGTTTGTCCCGGGCCCCCATATGGACAAGCCCAGCCCAAGACAGGGGGAAGGATACAGGAGGGGACGCCAAGGGAGGGTGGGCAGTGGTGGTGAAAGTGTGTGTGTGTGTGTGTGTGTGTGTGTGTGTGTGTGTGTGTGTGTGTGTGTGTGTGTGTGTGTGTGTGTGTGTGTGTATGTGTGTGTGTGTATGTGTGAGAGAGGGCCTTGCCATGGTGCCTGGCCCCTAATGGGATCAGAGGGGAGCAGCGGTGTAAGGGGGATAAGGTCAAGCTGATGTGCTGCCAACTCTGGTTAATCACAAGCAGACCCAACTCTACGTCCTGTCTCCACCACCACTCCCCACCTCGCCCCCCTCCCCCTTCAATCTCATTTTTCTCTCATTTTATTGTCCTTTTCTACTTCTCCTTTCCCCCCTCCCGAACGCTCTTCCAGTCAGCACTGCATGATCCAGCGACAATGGGCGGAAGGTTTATTTTACTTAAATCAAATCAAAATAGTCACATTTATGTCCGTTGCTGTCTGAGTAGCAGAAGAAAAAAAAAATGTCAGCAAAAAGCTGTATACATAAAACTCAACGAAATGTGAGGGAGTTTGCAGTGGGGCTACTGTAGAAGCTGAAAGCTAGAATGCTATTGTTAGCCTTGTTAGTCCTCCTGCATGTATCTACAAACCCAGAACTACAGTATTGAGCCATCTCGATGTTGCCTTTTTGGGGCGATTTTCTAAGAATTCTGTGACGTCTTTTTTTTGTAACTCTGAAGTAATTTGTAACCCTGGTTTTGAAATGTACCCGATTAATAAACTGTACTTATATCTTCCTTAGTGTGTCATAAGATCACATAGAGGTGCATTATGGGTCTGACCTGCAGAGCAGCCTATTAAAACTTCCAGAGCTGACACTTTTATGCCGCTGGTACATGTATCAGTGGGAGAAGGCTGTCGATCATCGTCTTATTGAATGGCCTTTGATTTTACCTTTTGCAGGGTGGAATTTCAGTGTAGATTTTCCCATGTCAGATAGCAGAGTGACAGCAAGGCGGTTGGGTGAGAGGATTCCTGACATGCATTTCTTTCTTTGTGTGTGTGTTTCCTGGTGTTTGTGAGGTTGCTAGCCAGTGCATGCATGCATGTATGCAGCATATGCCCGTGTATGAATGCCTGCAGATGCTTGTAGCACTCGGGTGTGTTAGTGTGCACCACCATCAGCCTTTTGCACGTCTTTACCTCGGGCAGGAAAGATTAGCACACAACTTGAGGAGAAACAGCTTGACACGGGGATTGCGTCAACATGAGAAAAAAGAAGTGAAAGAGAGGCAGAAAGGAAGAGACGCAGTGTGTTTGTACGCTGAAGAGGAAGCCACCGTGGTGAGATAAACCGCTCTTATCTGTGGCTGCGAGTGTACTGCAGGCCTGGTTGAAAAACCAGCGCACGTAAGAGAGCAGACAGGTACACAGGGTACACTGGGTGTGCTGATGTTAGGGAGATGAGACGCAAAGATTAGCACACCAGCTGTATCGTATACACACATTCAGTCAGAAATACATATGAAAACTCTCCACGGACAAAAGAAATGCATGAAAACATGATTGCACACCTTGCAAAGTGTATTGCGCATATCGCTTCAGGTTGACGACTTACGTCATCAGATGAGATGAGACAAGATGTGCCTGTGCAGGACATTTATGTTTTTATACATTCGCATGCTTTTGTTTAAGTTGAAGTGTGTGTGTGTGTGTGTGTGTGTGTGTGTGTGTTTGTGTGTGTGTGTGTGTAAATGGGTGTGCATTTGACTGTCTGTCATCCCCTGTTCTAATGGTAAGCTTGGTACATGGTGCTTTTTGCCACTTTGCATTAACATGCTGACAACTGTTTACATTTTTGTCTCCATGATGGTACTCCGATGTCACTGCTGTGTTGTATTGATGCTGCTTATTCTCACTTCAGTCAAACACTGTGGCCAGTACTGCCATGTCTTTTTCATTAAAGCTACACTAAATATATGTGTACAACAATGGATCAAACAACTACGTTCAATGTAAAGGTGTCACTCATAGTGATGAACCAACAGAGAATTATCACTGGACCCTAAACTCCCTTCAATGTAGTATTTTAGCATGTTTTTAACTCAGAGATTAAGCCCATAGCCTCAGACTACACCAGACTTTTAACTACCTTTTCAATGCAGGTTGTAGTTAAAAAAAAAGTCTGATTATGTAATAAGGGTTATTTTAACCTTTGCCACAAACTGGGGCCTTTTTTAAAGTAAATGTGTGCATTTACCAGACAGTGAGCATCAAATTAAGTTGCATTATGGGAAGTGTAGGCTATAGTGTTTTGGAGAGATTGACCCATACCAAGAACTAGAAGTCAGAATACTGTATCTCACCCACTGCTCCAGCAATTTTGGCCCTTATTTTTTTTCAGCCTGTCTCTTGGAGACAGCCTAACTTCATAGAAGTGCAATACTAAATCACTACAGTTCCACTTAAAGCTGACAAAATGATCCACATTGGGCTTTAATCCAGAGCTCCCTTGTTTTTATTTTTCTGTTTTCATCTTTTAAATTTCTTTTCTTTTGTGTTAGCTGTACTCCCTCTTTAATGATTTTATACAAAGCACTTTGTATGTCTTTTGTGTGTGTGTGTGTGTGTGTGTGTGTGTGTGTGTGTGTGTGTGTGTGTGTGTGTGTGTGTGTATGTAATACGCTATATACATAAACTTGTCCTTTCTCTCGGACAAGGTGTAATGCTTGTCCATGGAAATATGCAGATTATTATTTTAGCTGGTGCATGTCTAAAGCCACAGTGTGCCTGTGGGTGAATCCCACCAACGTCACATCTTCGTGCTACGGAGCCTCTCGGGTCTCATCTGTACAGTCCATGAATGAGTCATCCCAGCTCAGGTCAGGCTCGGAACAGCCTGTCCTCATTCACAACAATGTCTTACTCAAGCATCCAACCAGGGGCCGCGATTCACCCGCGGCTTACTGAGTGTCCAATAGCAGGCGGTAATAGATCACTACTGTGTTTTCCGCGGGGAGCAAAGGGCAACTTGATGGGTGTTTGAGGTGGGGAAGCACGTACGTGTTTCCCATTCATCTGTCTGGCTGTGTTTGCCCACACTGAGCCAGCACACTGAGCCTGATTGACAGCGTGCACCCACACGTTGGCCGACACAGTTATGTTGTGTATACTGTACATGATGTGTGCGTTGCCCAAACACAGCCACAGACACATAACCGCACATAGTGCCACAGAAAAAAATGTATATACAAACACACGGGCGGCTGTGGCTCGGCGGTAGAGCGGTCGCCTGCCAATCGGAACGGTTGGCGGTTCGATCCCTGGCCCTGCGTTCCCATGTCGAAGTGTCCTTGGGCGAGACGCCGAACCCCGAGTGTAAACGTGTGTGAATGTTCATCTGTTGAGCAGGTGGCACCTTGTACGGCAGCCTCAGCCACCACTGTACGAATGTGTGTGAAAGGTCAATGTAAAAGAGCTTTGAGTAGTGGTTAAGACTAGAAAAGCCCTTTGTAAATACAGTCTATTTACATTCACGTGCAAAGAGACAGATGGGGACGTAAACACACCTGGGAAGAGATACAAAGTCTCCACAGCCTGCATGTATTTTACAGGAAGTGTGCCGGCATTTTGTGTAGTGTTTTGTGCTAACAGTGCGGTTTTGTATGCGGTGTAGTATCAGCACAATCTCTGCTCATATATGGGTCCGTGTTTGTGTCTGTGCATGTGCTCACTCTGTTCTTTTCCACATCTCCTGTCGAGCGTGTGCAGCAGGGCACACTGCAGCAGTGTGTTTGTGAATGCTCTGTTAAGAACGTGTGCCCTCTGCTCCACTGCACCACTCAGATACCGGCGTTCATGTTGTTGTGATGTGGTTTTTAACCATGCAGTGTCACAGAGGTTTCCAGTCATTCTGCTAAGCAACCAGACTCCACCGACAGATAAAGGAACTAGGTGTTCTGATGTTATCGTAACCCATCTTCATCTGTTTCCCTTTCTTGCTTTCTCTCTTTCCTCTTGAAAAAAAATAAAAATTAATAAAAAATCACTACAATGTTTAGTTTCCTATTGGAACAAACACTTAGAGGAACATGATATGTTATTTTGGAATCATTATGATGTTCCTATAGTGGGTAGTTTCTCAATAATGAATAATAACAGCGTCATATTTGAAGTTTTGTGTATTTTTCTGGCATGATTCCTGTGATATTCTAGCCTGGCTGACACCAGACCCAAATCTCAAATTTGTTGGAAGTTCGTCAGAGTTTACCCGTGCTAGTGATATTCTTATTTGAATTAAGACTTTCGATATGATATTTTTTATTTACTATACGACTATTTTAGCTCATCGTGCATGCGTTTGGAATGCTGAGAGTCTCTTTTTTCCGCCACCCAGTTTCTTTTTCCGTCACCCTTGTTTGTGTCTCTGTCTCTCCCACTATCTTTCACACAGCAGAGCATGCTGCACAGTCGCCACTGCTGCTGCTGCTGCAGTAGCAGGGAAACCAAACCGGAGATCTTTTGAAGAGGTTTCCTCCAGACAAACACACAGGTGATTTGCACAAGCTGTGAGGTGACAGTGACTGGAGAGCATGTGACTTACAGGCTTTTTTTTTTTTTTTTTTTTTTTTTTTTTTTTTTTTTAAAGATAACATTCACAGTTCATATCCATATTTCACATAAACGCCCCCCATCCGCGTTGTAGTTCATGGCGGCGCTTCTCCACTTGACATGTGAGAAAACCACTGTTTTGAATATCTCCTACACAGCATAAACATCCCGAACAGACTCCCTTGCTTACGGTAATTCAGTTTTTTTGGAACAGCCGGTTGAGTCAGTCGTTAATGGGAAATCATCGGTTTTTCATCTCAGAGATAAAAAATGGGTACTGTCTACTGGCACGCATTCTATGAGCTCAACTAATAGTTTCCAGAGGAGCTCAGTTGTAGCTCTCTTACCGTAAACACACTTTTGCTCAAACAACTTCGGACCAAGCTGCGTTGTTGTTGTTGTTGTTGTTGTTGTTCTGTGTCATTGCCATACAGACTTACTGTTTCCAAAATGTAGCATAGTTCATGTAAGGAATGTCTCTGTACGATGTCTCGTTTTATTTCATACAGCTTGTGGTATTCCTTATGAACAAAACAACCGGTAACACTTTACTTGAAGGTATCTACATAAGAGTGACATGACACTGTCATGACACAGTCATGACACATGAACCCCAACCCCAACCCTAACCCTAACCATAACCGTAACTTGTCATGATAAAAACCGAATGACACTTCCTAAAAGAAGAGTTATGTCATAAACGTTTATGACTTGTTTAGAATGTTTATGACACGTTCATGACAGTGTCATGTCGCTCTTATGTAGATACCTTCAAGTAAAGTGTAACCAAACAATTAAAGGAGCAGTCTGACTTGTGACTCCAGAATTCAATAAAACAGAGGAATGACGTCGTTTTGATGTGTGTCCAGCAGGCCATTTTCAGAGGAAGCATTTTAGCTAAAAGTAAGGAAAGCACTGATGCAATCAATAAGAATAACAATGGCTGAATTCCATTCCAGGTATATTGCAGTTTCAGGGCCCTGTGATTGTGAATGCTGGCACTTTACTGGGACACTGAAATGGAACAGAGCCATCATTAATGTTAATAGTTACAACTGTGCTTTTCCTGTTATGTTAAAGATTGTGAAGTCATTCCACCATTTACTATTCTAGTCCTAGACATTCAGTACTCTATAGTAAACAGTACATTGAAACTCGGGACACTTTAAGGACAAGCTAGCAAATTTGAGTTATGAAACGCCAGCCGCTACAGAAAGGTAGAAAATGAAAAGTAACCTTTCACCTCGTTTCCCTCCTCATTCCTTCATGAAGCTATCATTCCCTCACACTATCCCTTTATTTCCCCCATTATTCCCCTTCTACCACAAACAAAGACCCAGCATTGCACCCTGTGCGGGTATATGGATTTTTATACCACCACCTTCCCCAGTCCCACAATGGACCCCTGAGCAGAACGGGGGGGGGGGGGGGGGCCTTTATGAACTTGGCAATCTTTTTTACAGTCTCCTAAATGAATAGAATAGGTAGGGGGAAAAAAGATCGAAAAAGGGAGGGGAGAAAAGAAAAAGTGACACAACAAAAGAGGTGAGCAGGGGGTCTTGAGATGGAGGCAGGAGGGGCGGGGGGGATTCTCGTCTCCTTCCCTCTTGAAAGAGGCTGTTTTCCCTCTCTCCGCCTTTGATGTGCAACGGTAGACAGAGATTCTGTCAAGTGCACTGGTGTGTTTGTGTGTGTGTGGGGGGCGTGAAAAAGCAAACTTGATGGGCTTCGGAAGTGTGGATAAAAAGAGGCACAGCTGGACTGATGGGAATGATGAGGGCCTCCTTCTCTCCCCCGCAACATACACACACCATAAATACACTCACACAGGGAAAGTTTTTTTTCTGTCTCAGCCACACACACACACACACACACACACACACACACACACACACACACTGAAACACACTCCTCCAGATTCCAGTCTCTTTCTCTATCCCCCCACACACACACACACACACACACACACCACAAACGCACGCACGCACGCACACACACACGGCTCCCGGGTGTTGTTGTCAGTCACACTGGGCTTGTAAAAAGCCCCTCTGTTCGGGCTCCACCCATCATTCTCTGCTAATGGTCAGGTGCTTCTGTTCTTACCCACAGAAATCAATCACCAGTCTGCTAGTTGTCTAGCTGCCTGAATGTGTGTGTGTGTGTGTGTGTGTGTATGTTTCTCCATTTGACTATATAACTGCAGGTGAGTTATTGCAAAGCTGATCATTCTTAGAAAAGAAAGTGCTCTCAAAGAGAAATGACTCATTGTAGTTTGAATGGTTTTCTCACCCGGCTCATTGTTCCTCCTCTCGTTATCTCACAGATTTGAAACATTTGTCTCAGACAGACATGTGAGTCATTCCCTTCAACCCACAGATTGATTTGCTATTAATCAAATCTTTAATTTGGTGATTTCTTCTTGGTAGAGCTTTAGGCCAAATAATGAAAAAACAAACCAAAAGACTTTCATCGTTGCTACATTCAAAGAAATGTCAAACTTCGTTAAAGACGCTGAGATGAGCAGATTACTGAGAAACACCTTGGCTCACATGTAGGTCCCTGTGCAACAGGTTGGACGCTGGTAGAAGTAACTACAGTCAATTTAAAATTATAAAACGGCTAGCTCAAATCAAGCAATCTGATTGCTTCGTAGCCGTGATATAAATAGCCATATACAACGGCTATGGTGTCTAAATCCGATGCACAACAAGTATCATTCCACGTCCGACAAATTAGTTTTAGACAAACAAACTAAAACCTGATACAAAATGGAAACATTTAAGGTTAGCTATGGACGAGTGGATTGAGCATTACCTGTCTCCTAAAGACGGAGCGGAGCCGCAGAGGTCTGCCGAGATCAGACCAGATGACACAGAGCTGGTTTAAAATCGGCTAAATATTCCTTTAAGTGTATGCTATATTTAGAATATCACCACTTTACCTTGCCGTCAGAAAGCCCTTTCTGACGGGGAACTAAGGCTGTTGTTGATGTCATTTTATTTTTTAGAAAATGGTAGTTGCTGTTCTAGTGCTGCCCCGATCTGTGAGTTTGTTTGTGTTCTTTTGTGACTTTGGTAAATCCAAAACTCAATCTTTTAGCATTTAACAAAAGAAATAGCCTACGTTAGCTGCTAGCGTAGCCCAAAAAGATGAAAATTGCATGTACTTTTTCTGCTGTGAGAGCACACCCTACATTAGTTGTCATCAGATGTGTCAACTAGCCTGGAAATCCAGACCCAAATCCGAAAGATTAAGGGTCTGGCATTGAGTAATGAAAATGGCCCAACTCGAAGGGCGGCACCAAGCATGCATTTGAAAATCTCACTGCACGCAATTGGATAACACTACGACCAATCACAACAATACACGGGGCGACGTATCCAGAGCGTACCCATACGATTAGCTACCAGCGGAGCTAACTGGTAGATTAAACTGTCGTCATCTGGTTAGCTCGCCTCTGGCCCGCCTATATCAGATACACCGATGTGATTGGTGCAGCTCGGCTACAAGGGCTTAGTTAATGAGCATCATTATACTCAATGCCAGAGTGACTCGCTGAGCAAATTCAAATTGTGCTCTGGCGAGAACTCTGGATTTCCAGGGTACGTGTCCACCACTTTCACCGGAAACGTCCACCCAGAGGCTTGAAGCTTAGAAGCTGTTTCCACAAATACGTCAATCAACTTGTTCCAACTTCTTCATGTACAGTGTGTGGTTATGACTTATCTTATAGTTCCTCGCCCCTGACAGATTATTTTGACTTGTCTGAAGAAAAACACGATTTTAGGACTCAGCTCTAGACTAAATGACACGGTCAGATGGATGGGTTTGGCCTGGTGTCCAGGCTGGCACATGGACACTGCCAGGTGCCCACTACTCAGGGCCAGACAGCACTCTTCAGCCCTGCCACCTTTCACTCTCTTCAATAGGCGGTGGTGTGAATGCCAGATTGCACTAACACCAGCCTTTTGGTGGGCAGCAGGCCTGGACGAACAGAACCTCTTATAAAAGAGAAGAGGGAGTTCTAAAATGAAAAGGCTGACACCGTAAAACACCACTCCAACACGGAGGGAAGGCAGAGAATCACCAAAACAAGTTACCCACCCTCTCTCTCTCTCTCTCTCTCTCTCTCTCACACACACACACACACACACACACACACACACACACACACACAACAACAGCCTGCCAGCCCCCAACATTTACATTAGAAGAGGAAGGACACAGTGGGCCTGTGGAGAAATAGAGGGATGGGGAGGAGAGGTCGGACACGCTATTGGGAGGTTGTAAACACTGTAAGACAGTATCTCCATGGAAGCCCGCACACTACTCTGAGGCATCTCACCCCCTCCACCCCCTCCATCCAGCCGCCAGGCCCACAACCTTTCCAAAGCCAAGTACCCTGATTGCCGGGCCCCAACTCGGCCCCTCGCCTCGCCTCGCCTCGCCTTGCCTGCCAGCCTGGCTGTCCAGCACAGCAGATGTGCACAGAGGAGTGGCCTTGGATGATTGGATCCCCTGGGCTTTACAGAGGGCGAGGGAGGAGGAAAGACGACGACAGTGGCCTTTACAGAGGGCTTGTGTGACCAAGGTCCTGTGTTTGTGGAGAGCTTAAATCTACTGCAGGTGTCCGTGTGGGTTCAAACATGTACAAGTGTGTGTGTGTGTGTGTGTGTGTGTGTGTGTGTGTGTGTGTGTGTGTGTGTGTGTGTGTGTGTGTGTGTGTGTGTGTGTGTGTGTGTGTGTGTGTGTTCTTGTTTAACTACATTCGTGGGGTCCAAAAACCGGGAGTCCAGTATACTTGTGGGGTCCCGACAGCTTTGTGGGGCCAAAATGCTGGACCCCACAAGATTAAAGGGCTGTTTGAGGGTTAAGACTTGGTTTTAGGATTAGGGATATAATTAGGTTATGGTTAGTGTGAGGGTAAGGGTCAAGGTTAGGCATTTAGTTGTGATGGTTAAGGTTAGGTTAAGGGGATAGGGAATGCATTATGTCAATGACGGGTCCCCACAAAGATAGTGAGATGCACTATGTGTGTGTGTGTGTGTGTGTGTGTGTGTGGATGTGTTTCCATGTGGCAGTTCTTCATTCAGATTACATTTATGCCTTCTATCATAGCCTAGTACTACCCTCTAATTAACAGTAAATGATACATGCTACTTGTTTTCCACCAGCTATATTATGGTATATTATCTGGTATACAGATGATCAGAAATTTGAATGGTTGCTCAAATTTGATGGCTTTAGATTTGTCTCAAAAGCTTGAAAAATAACTTGTCAGCCAAGATACTGCAGATACAAATTACCTTTAAACTAACTCTGGAACAATACATCAAATGGTAATATCTAATATTGTACATGGTCCCTTGAAACGATGACTATAAATAAATACATATGATGTATTAGAACTGTATGACTTTTATTATGGTCATACATGTCTGAAAATGTGACTATAGAAGTCATGTTAAATGGTATTCTTTTGAACTGTTAGTGCCATCATTTTAACATGTACGTGCTGCATGCCGTATACTAATGTGTGGGGTCTTGTAAGCCCTTGTTGCCTACACAATAATACAAAAATCTTCGTTACATCATCAGTATCTTTAAAACAATACCATCAAAGCTGCCGAACACCTGTTGGATTTTGAATTTCCATCTGTTGTGCTGGACAGCTAAGCTGGCGAAACTTCACATAGGGGCTATATGTGGACTGCATGTGAGCTTTGATGTTGAACACCCAGTTTCTGTGTGGGATCAGGGGCCATACAGCAAGCTATACAGCCCTTGAACTGCACCCTGCTTCGCTGTAAAGGAAGGATGTGAGGATGGAGAGGAGGAGGAGGAGGAGGAGGAGGAAAACAGGTGGGTTTAAATGGTTTTCTGGCTTGACTGAGCTTCCTTTGAGCCTGTGGTCCTATTTTACAGCCGCTATTATGTGATCCTCAGCAGCTTAGCCGCATGGAAGTTCCTTTACAGACAGTCAGGCAGACAAGACAAACTGACAGACACTTATTGACGGCATAACAGACAGGCAGACACGTTCTTGTACAACTTTATTTCACCTTCCACCCTTTCAGTTGACATATTTCTTGATTTTTTTTCAAAAGAATTCTGAGAGGGAAATCAAAGTTTTAGCGACAACCTTTTCCACATTACAGAGCCTGTAATGTGTAGTCATACATAACGGTGTCATTGTAACACAATGTGTATTGTCGCCCCCTATCTTGTCTTTTACCTGTGTTTATCTCACATGGGGGAAAGGGACATGGGATGAAGTTGCTGGTAGATGAGCAGTGTTGGGGTGTAACGGAATACATGTAACGGCGTTACGTATTCAGAATACAAATTATGAGTAACTGTATTCCGTTACAGTTACAATTTAAATAGTTGGTATTTAGAATACAGTTACATTGTTAAAATCAATGGATTATATGACAATACTTCTCCGTTTCACGACTTTATTCACTCTGAATAAATTAAGGCAACTTAATGCATTTTCCAGAAGCCCCGATATGAAATAGAAAAAAATAGCTATTTTGTGATCAGTCACAATGGAGTCGTTCGGGACTACCAATACAATAATCTATCTGCTTGTTCAGGTACACATTCAGCTAGTTGGAATAAAAAGAAGACACCATTATAGGCCTGTTTAGTAAGCTGGATGTGATAGCCGCATTCCTACACTTATAAAACGCAATTCAATGTGGAAGTAATCCTGAAGTAATCCAAGTATTCAGAATACGTTACTCAGATTGGGTAACGTAACGGAATACGTTACAAATTACATTTGTGGGCAAAATACGTTTTGAAAGTATCCTTCCCAACACTGTAGATGGGTGGATGCCTTGTAAAACAGATTCCCATTTACCAGCTCTGTATAAAGGCCTTTTATTGGGAACTCAGTTCGTTAGCCCTCTCACCTCCTGTATTCGCCACTTTACTTTTTTAGAGAGAGTGGGAAGCAGTTGAAAGATACACATGAAGCGGGAGCGGGAAAATGTAAAAGGGTTAGGCTAGGAAAAAACAGGCCTTTAGGACTTTTTTTTTATTTTATTTTACACAAAAGACAGAGTTAGAGAGCAAGGGATGGAGATTGAATGCTCAGAGAGAGCACAAGAGAAAAGGAGAGAGGGTTTACAGAGCTGGAGCGGGCAGCGCCTGCCAGGCGCTAAGGAATTCATGGTTGATTTGTCCTTGTTTGAGGCTGCTTTGCAATAAAAAGGAGCTGAAGGGGAAGAAGGGGCTGGACCAGGCTGGGGGCAAGCAACAGATTGCAGATGCCTCCATTGGAGAGGGCTCCTTGTGAAAAAGTAGGTCCCCCTCTCTGAGTCCCCAGCCACCCTTTAGAGAAAAGAGCCCCTCTCTACTGTAAAGGAGCGCTCGGGACATTGTGGCTCTTGTCAATGGCTCTCGGCTGGGGCACCGGGAGAATACAAGGAGGCCCAGTGTTCAGCACCGCAGCTCCTTCTATAGAGGCCAGAACCGTAATGGGGGCCCCGGGGGCTCTACAGGGAGTTTAGAGAGCCCAGTTTCAATGGAGACCAAGTCTTTTTAACTGGTACATTGTGCGACTCTCTCGCTCTGTCCTAGAGATGGGAGAGAGGGAAATTCCTATGCAGATCAAACAGAATGTCTTCATTTCCAAATGAACGTGGGACGGACTAAATTTGGAGGGACACAGTTTGAGACATTGAAGGGGTATTGTTAGTGTAGAGAGGCAGGGGGTTAGGTGGTGGGTGTATGAGCGTATGCACGACTGGATTCATGTGTGTGTGTGTGTGTGTGTGTGTGTGTGTGTGTGTGTGCGCGTGTGTGTGTGTGTGTGTGTGTGTGAATCGGGTTACCACAGACAGTGATCAGCGACTGGTCCATCGCAGGTGAGATTAGAGCCAATCACAGCCTGTTAAAGCACCTGTCAATCAACACAGCAGCCCACTGGTCCCGGGGCAACCTCCAGCTGTTTTCCAGTGTGTGTGCACTCTGTGTGCTGAATCTGTGTGACTGTGTTAGGTTAGGTCAGTCGTGAGTTGTCATGATTGCGTTTTCCCATGAAATCATTATTATAAAAACATATATAACCTTTTAAAACACAGTATAATCACGTATGGCATTGAGACACACACACACACACACACACACACACACAAACAGAAAACTGGCATTTCAGTCATTCAGGACTTGGTTATCCGCAACTTAGAAAAGACAAACTTTACACAGTCACCATGACCACTGCAGATTGCTGTAGAAAATGTAGCTGATAAACAAAGCGCCATCCAATGAAGCGGCCGTAGGATTTCCCCTAACCTCAACCATCTGAATACACAGTGGGAGCTCAGGTCTTTTTATACCCCTGTTTGTCTGACTCTTCTACATACACTTTTTTAGGCCTTTATTAAATAGGACAGCTTTAGACATGAAAGGGGAAAAAGAGGGGAAACGACACGCAGCAAAGGGCCGCAAGTTGGAATCGAACCCACGACCACTGCGTTGAGGACTAAGCCTCTGTATGTGGGCACACACCCTACCAGGTGAGCTACTCAGGTGCCTGTACTAACCAAAAAAGAAGGATATACACCAGAATTTCCGGTGCTAACGGAGCAATCCCAGAAGCGGAAGGCCGTGGAAATAGACTATACACAGAGCAAACCCAGTATCAGGTCAGGTCGGGGCCCTGTTATGATCACTAGGTGTGTGTGTGTGCCTCAGCCTCAGTAGGCCAATGGAAGCTGTGTGTGTGTGTGTGTGTGTGTGTGTGTGTGTGTGTGTGTGTGTGTGTGTGTGTGTGTGTGTGTGTGTGTGTGTGTGTGTGTGTGTGTGTGTGTGTGTGTGTGTACTGGGATAGGTAGGGATTTTGATTGCATAGCTTTGTTGGTTTGGGGTGGGGGAGGGTTGGTTTTAGGAAAGGGGAACAATTGAGCACATAGTTTTTAATTGTAAATTAGGTGTGACTGTGGTTGTAAAATTGTATATTTTAATGTTTTGTATTTCACTTGCATGGCATTTTTATTGTGTTAATGACCTGTAAAGGGACTACGGGCGGAAAATAGCACTTGTGCTACAACCTGGCACAATGCATCTCTCCTTGTTCTTTTACAAGGTTAATGTTAACTTGTGCGTTGTCCTTGTTTTAAATAAAATGAATCTGACTACCCTGAAAATTGGTTGAGATGGTAAACAATATTTAATTAAAAAGTTACATAGTACAAGTTTCATGGTTTTGATTGGAACTGAAGCAAGGACACGTATAATATAAAAGATAAGACATATATACAAATATAATACAGAAAGATCAGGAATACTGTATATACAATACAGTAATACATTCTAAATTGTGCAAATGTAAGGCAAAACTAAACAGTACAGAAAAACTAATGATGAAGATATTTGAAATGTGCAATATAAAGGGGCAATTAAACCATTGCATTTCTTGTAAAACAATTAATTGGCTGATAGGTGAAAAATGTTATGACATGGGTATTAGAGTAGAAGAAAAATTTAATTTTTTTAAATAAAACTGGTGCTGCTCCCAATGGACCCAATGATATGTTTAAAGTGCTCATATTATGCTTTTTGGCTTTCCCCCTTTCCTTTATTGTGCACGTTATAGGTTTACAAAGTGAAAAAGCCCAAAGTCCTCCCCAAAGGGACTTTGACAGAAAACATTGTTCACCAACTGCTCCAAACAGCTCTATTGTAGTCCAGCCTTTACTTCCATGACGAACTTGCGTCACTTTGTAACACACGTTATAATGCTCGCCTAGCTGCTAGCGTGGCACACCCTCATACTCTGCTTCTGACTGGCTAGTAGTCCTTACCTAGCTGCTGCGTATGTGCGACTCCCAACAAAGATGGAACAGAAGTGAGATGTCTCACTCTGTAGCTAAAACGAAGAGCTCAACACACAGGGTGAAAAGAGGAGCTGCAGCAATGTGCAATACAACAAAAATATGGCGTTTTTTGAAAATTAAACCATGTAGACCTATTCTGATATAACCTCTAAATACAATTATGAACCTGACAATGAGCATAATATTAGCACTTTAAAGGTTTCATCAGTGCCCAAGCCTTATGGACTTGACACTCAGCATGTTTTTTATTAGCCTGTTTTTAACAGCAAAACTATCCTATAAATGGTTGTAACGTACCAGGGCCAGTCCAAGGAACTTCCGTGTCTCAGTGACACATGGTGGGCGTGTAGGCGGTCAGTCTAACTCGTAACTTGATGGACGGGCTGCCTGCAGTCGTACGTGTTCTTCAAGACATCACACACGAGAGTCGGGAGACAGGGGAGTTGATGCAAGGGGTCTACTTGCAGAGACTGATCTGACACTCATAGGACTTTTGGTAGTCTTTAGGGAGATACTCACAGACACAAAGTTGTGGTTGAGACATGCTGCAATTGCCATCTCTTGACCTGGCAAGAGCAGTTGAACTTGTGGATATCCTACTGGATACACTGCAACACTATAGAGAGGAGGGATGCTTTTGAGGAGCTCTGGATTGAGGTGAAGAGTACTTGCCAAAAAATGCAATGGAAGTGTTCAAATGAAAGTGAAAAAAGGGAAAACAGAAAACCAAATGTCGCCTGCACGGGTCCCTTATCACGTCTACTGTATACTTATTCTTTTATATTTCAAAGTATCCTACCTTTTTGTAAAAGCTCTCATCAACTCTTTGAATGGCATGTTATAGATCCATGACAACAAACACTTGCACAGGTTTAGTTACAGGTTGGATCATTATGTATAAAGCTCAGGAACCTGCAGATGGTAATACACATCGTTGCTGTCCAAAAATGTGTTATGTTGGTGTCTTGCTGTGATAACACAACTGAACTTTTTCAAGCTATTGTAAATCGCTGAAGCTATTCTAAATTGAACACACACACACACACACACACACACACTAGGTCCCCATTTGAAACGGCCATCATCCATGAACTCCTGATCAGGAACTGGCTCTTCCTGCAGAATTGCCTCATCTCGCCAGCTGTCTGTAATGTTTGTATGTGTGAGTGAGTGTGCTCTATCCATGCATGCGACAGAGATACAGGGAGATGAGAGAGCGTGACACCTATGACTACTGGGTTCCTCCAATTGTTAGGCAGGAAGCCCGCTCCAACTCGAGATAAAAGAAAACCGAGAGGGAAAAACACAGAAGAAAGGCAGAGAGCAAAAGGGAGGGAGGGCAGGGAGCACCCAGAGATGCTCGCTCATCCACGGCAAGACAGTAGTGCAAAGGTTAAGGTCGTGGAACAACAGAGAGCCCATGAGCAACAACAAGAATAACAACAGCATGGTGAGTCAGGCCTGAGGTTTAGAGGCTGCATTCAGTTGGTTCATTCTGTGTGTGTGTGTGTGTGTGTGTGTGTGTGTGTGTGTGTGTGTGTGTGTGGTTAGGAGACCCCACAATGACGCACAATCTTACAACACCTGTTCCCTATCTGTAGAGTTCTCACACACACACACACACACACACACACACACAAACACAAACGCACGCACACGCATCCCACAAATGTACCTGCAAACGTATGTACAGATGACAGTCACCTCACTGTGTGTGTGTGTGTGTGTGTGTGTGTGTGTGCGTACGTGCATACGCGTGCATGTTTGAAGGCATGGTTACACATTCACTAACAGTGGACCAGCAAGCTGACTTAGCGCTTAAAACATTTGACATATTTATTTCTGTTCACTTTCTGTACTTTGGATGGATTGCGTTCTCATTCAGCCAAACTCGACTGCAGTGCAAGCAGTCAAGTTTTTTTTTTTTTTTTATATATATATTATACATTTCAATTGCTCTGTATGTCTGGCACATATTGCAGAATTGACAATAAAGTTGACTTGACCCGAGAGCCCCTCACCAGAGTTTGGCTGTTTGGTCTGTACTAGACTTCCAATGAACTTTCACATCTCCACAAACCATACCAGCCTATCAGATGAAACGCTCCACGGTTCAGTTTAAACAGACCAAACAGCCCAAGTGTGAAAGCTTTTTCACACTCCTCCATAGTGTGAATGTCAAGTGAATCAATCTGCTCATTTACCTTTTTAGTAACGACTTGTTAAACAGGAAGCTGGTTTAGTGTTAATGCTGTTTGCAGCTGATCCCGTGTTCCTGGAGTTGCTTTCTCTTATTGTCTGCTTTACATTGATAAACAGGCAACACACGGAACACATACAGTGTGTTCATTCTTCTCTCACTCACACACACACACACACACACACACACACACAAACACACGTATACGAGCAAACAAACGTGTACGATCACATGCTTCAGGAACGCACACACACGCAGTCCTTGCTACTGTCCCTTCTGTTCAACAGGTTGTGTAAACGTGATCGATGTCACACCGGGCGTGCTAAGTGCTTGTGCACCACTCTGCCATCGTCGTGGTAATCCACCGATGGGTGCACATTGTCAGGGCGACGGTTTAAGGGGATGAACCAGGATTGGCTCTCTGAACGTGCGCTTCATCAGGTCATTTAGTTCGGGCCCTGCCTGAAGTGCCAGCTGGGTGAAGTCAGGATAATGAAGCCATTGTCAACGAAGCTGCGAACCAGAGATAAACACAAACAGACAAACTGTGGTTATCTAAAACCCGGTGGCACGCTGTGGTGAAGGCACTCATCTGGCTTCCCCCGGCAGGGTTACACTAAGAGCACAGAGAAATACTGGATGAGTCATGCTACATTTTTATGTTTTATTTGTATGTGTTTCTTACGTCGTTAGGGTTGGACCAGCAGCATTTTAATTGCTGATGTTTGGAGCCGATATAGATCTCCAGTACAAACTAGACTAATGATAATCTACCTCAGATATGATGGATGTTATTGTTTTTTAATGTATGTAATTACATTTAATGCAAGTAATTCACTATGATTTAATGTGGCAGTTTTGTTGGGCTTCAAACAAGAATGCATGAATATTGATGTTTATGAATTATTATAATTGCTACCTGGAGTGATATAGTGCCCCATGATGATGCACCCCATGCAATGACATGTCTTCCCTCACAAACAGAACATGACGGGTATAATGTGGAATGGTATAAAGAGATCAAATGTAAAAAAAATATGGTGTATGCTAATCATTTGTGTATGCTTTTTTAAAAGTTATATTATTAGCATTATTATTATTATGATTGTAATTATTATAATTAATATTATTATTGTTAATATTCTTTATTTTTTACTCTTCTGTCTCACTTTTATGTTCATTTCATCTTTGCTGCCTTCAATACATTCGTATTTTATTATTTCTATTTCATGTTATTTGTCCACGTTACTCTTTTGTCATGTTATTTTGCTCCACATCGTCATTTTGTTATTGCTTCATTTTTATCCTTGAAAACCAATAATTGATCATGAATATATTATCAAATTTTTGAAACGAGACAATGTATTCTTGGCCAGTGTTGGGAAGAAGTGACGCTACAAGTATCAAATCTTTGCTCTACTGTATACAGTAGACATATTACACAACTGCAGATGTTTCTCATAATACGACATGGAAACGTTTTCATGTGTTAAGCTACTTTTTCTGAGTAACTAGCTTGCTACTTTTAACAAAAGTGTATTTTTGCTAGCTTTGCTTAACTTCTCCCCATGAAGTGTCGCTTGTAGCTTGACTAGCTAAAGTTTGGGAAAAGCTCCCCCCAACACTGTGATTTTTTTCCCCGTATTTAAAGGAACACGCCGACTTATTGGGATTATTTAGCTTATTCACCGTAACCCCCAGAGTTAGACAAGTTAGACACAGCCGTCTTCTAACTGTAAACAAACCGGGAACTATATTCTCAGACAGGTTGTTGCAAAGCAAATCATTCCGCCCAAGTACTATATTCTTCCGCCTGAGAATATAGTTCCCGGTTTGTTTACGGTTAGAAGATGGCTGTGTCTCATGTTACGTTGTTTTTTGTACACGCTGTGACTATACAAATCACAACATGTAAAAAGGAACACGTTGGCGTTATTTAGTCACTTATTCGGAGCAGTAGGCTAGTTGGAACCATTCACCTCCAGGATCTGTGCTAGGCTAAGCTAATGCTGGAGCCGTCAGACAGCATTACAGCACGCACAGATATGAGAAAGGTATGTATGAACTTGTCTAACTCTGGGGGTTACGGTGAATAAGCTAAAGTCCCAATAAGTCGGCGTGTTCCTTTAAGATTTCCGCCTTTAGTAGAAACAAATGGACTTAAGGCTTGTCCGAAGAGGGAAGTGGGAAAGTATTACAAACAGAAACAGACTTACAGATTGTTGGTTTCGGTGTACTCGTGGGGATTTGTTTGGCAATAAGAGAAGATACAGAATATTGCCACGCTTATAGCCTTTCACTAGTTTTATAAGTGGCCTGACAAACATCATCTAGGAGCAACTTCCTCCTCCAGTAAAAAAAAATGAAAGCAACACAGCAAGTCACAAGGCACTTCTGCACAAACTGAATCAGCCACGTGTCTGAAATGAGTCATGACTCAAACAAAAGAATTGGCAGAACAATGGGAAGTCTATCCATGGCCTTGAGACAGGGTTCACAGTAAGACGCGACTGCACTGCAGTCAACTGCTTCACCGCTGGCAGACATTTATTATCTATGTAACGCCCTGATCCTCAAACATGACAGGAGCAGATTTCTCTGTGTGGGCATGTATGAGTGTCTTTGTCTGTGTGTGTATGTGTGTGTGTGTGTGTGTGTAAGCGGGGCGGGGGGGGGGGGGGGGGGTGACAGGCTGACAGCTACCTGCAGAAAAGTGTCTCAGTATGTGGGTCATGTCCGTCAGCCTCTAATCCTCTGTGATGCCGACCTGTTTGAACAGCCAGCAAGTTCTCACCGACACAGTTATGTAAGAGCTGAATGGAGGCCAAGCAAAGACAAACACTGAGAGAGACAGACGGGGAGAGAGAGAGAGAGAGAGAGAGAGAGAGAGAGAGAGAGAGAGAGAGATGTATTTACTCCTTGTTGCTGTTTATATATATATGTATGTTTGTCCTTGTGCTTTGGCAACACAGATGCAATTTTTGCCATGTCAATAAAGCAAATTGAAATTGAGAGAGAGAGAGAGAGAGAGAGATTGGTTTGCACTTGCCATAGTTAATTTACCTGAGCTCCACGGTTAGACAGGAACCTCTTGGCACCTCTGAGTTTCTGCAGTGAGTGTGCGTATGTGTCGAGAAAAAGGCAGTGTACGTGAGTGTGTGTTTGCGGTGCGTGCGGTAATGAGCAGGTGTTTGACTAAAAAGTTTGAACAAAGTCGGGCAGCTGGAGATTCCCCCATGCTGCTCCAAGACTAACATTAGCCGCATACCGAAGGTTAATCGGATGCCACATCTCAGTAAGTGGATGGAAAATAACCAGTGCACCTACTGGCTGCATGCACTTAACTCCTTCTGTGCCCGCTGAAGCTGCTGAAAGTACTGACGACAGAAAATACCACTGCTCGTTTTTTCATTGAAGTCTTGTGTTCAGGTGAAAACAGCAGTCAAATGAATCCGTCGTTTTGGATCATCATTCACGTACACATGGGACATCCCAGTTGAACGATTCTGCCGCAGGCAATTTTCGTCCGATGCCAACGATCAATGCCAATCAGCATGCTAACAAGAACTTACATGCTGATCTTTAGTAGGTATGATGTATAAAATATTAGCATTCTTACATTGGCTAGTTAGCACTAAAGACAAAGTACGGCTGAGGCTGATGGAGATGACATTAGTTTAGCAGGTATTTGGTCATAAACAAGAAGAGATGAAATGTTAAGATATCCCCAAAGTTATTGCAATAAATCCACAATCAAATTCATTCAAAATCATGGAAATCCATCCAATAGTTGTTGATAGTTGTTGATATTTCACTAAAGTCACTATTCATCATCTAGATAAACTGTATGTATGTAAACTGTATGTACAAAATTCCCAAAATCCTTCCAACAGTTGTTATGGATGTTTGATATTTTGAGATATATATATATATATATATATATATATATATATATATATATATATATATATATATAGGCCAAAAGTTTGGACACAAAAGTTTGGACACACCTTCTCATTCAAATGCATTTCCTTTTATTTTCATGACTATTTACATTGTAGATTCTCACTGAAGGCATCAAAACTATGAATGAACACATATGGAATTATGTACTTAACAAAACAGTGTGAAATACTGTAACTGAAAACATGTCTTATATTTTAGATTCTTCAAAGTAGCCACCCGTTGCTTTTTTATTAATAAGGGAAATAATTCCACTAATTAACCCTGACAAAGCACACATGTGAAGGTAAAACCATTTCAGGTGACTACCTCATGAAGCTCATTGAGAGAACACCAAGGGTTTGCAGAGTTATCAAAAAAAGCAAAGGGTGGCTACTTTGAAGAATCTAAAATATAAGACATGTTTTCAGTTATTTCACACTTTTTTGTTAAGTACATAATTCTATATGTGTTCATTCATAGTTTTGATGCCTTCAGTGAGAATCTACAATGTAAATAGTCATGAAAATACATTGAATGAGATATACTGTATATACACAGGTATATATATATATATATGGAGTCTGGTATGTAACCACTTTTCCTACTTGACAACGTGTGACAACGTATGTCTTTGACCATTCCATTTGTTTTGAATGTCTCTCTTGCATGACATACGCTTTAGTGATTATTGGATCTTCAAGCGCTTAAAAGAAATATGAAATTCAACGGGATTATGCGAACTAAGCATATTTCCTCGCTTAGACAAAAATTGGTGTCTAGAAACAAAGTGGTGGACCGACCGATCAATGCTGCTATCTGTAGAGCTAACACTGCTAGCTTTGCAAAAAGTGAATGATTGATTGAGTATTGATCTGCTGTACAGTTAACCCAACTGGATCCAGACATTAAACCTCCACTAGAACACATCCCCCAGGTAAAATGGGTTATATATGTCGCACCATGGACAACTCTGAAGGCCACTGGCTGCCGCAGGGTTCAAACATCTGACTTTTTTTTTGACTCCATAAGTATCACAAAGATTTCAAAATGACAGCAGTGTTTTCACAAGGGTTAAAAAAAAATAAAAATAAACATTCCAGGACTTGACATTTTTCTAGGTTGGCTGATAAGAGTGTTGATACAGTGAGCTTGCCGAGCCATGTTCTCATGGAAAGTGCTTCATCTTTTTAGGCAGAGGTAAGATGGATATGAATGTGATTTACTATGAGACTTATACAATGGGATTTCATGTATTTCGGGCACAGCATGTTTGGCTTCTACAGTGGTCAGCATGTTAATTGTGTGGTCAGCACACAATTAAAGTACAAATGTATGAATGACCTCTATGTCTAAAGCAACTACACACTACCTACACTGAAGTACAAGTAAGGAATATGTAAAGTAAACCAGACATCCATTAACCCTAGACTCAGAGACACACACACACACACACACACACACACACACACACACACACACACACACACACAAACACAGTGTTGGGAAGGATACTTTCAAAACGTATTTCGTTACAGAATACAGAATACATGCCCACAAATGTAATTTGTAACGTATTCCGTTACGTTACTCAATCTGAGTAACGTATTCTGAATACTTGGATTACTTCAGGATTACTTCCACATTGAATTGTGTTTTATAAGTGTAGGAATGCGGCTATCACATCCAGCTTACTAAACAGGCCTATAATGGTGTCTTCTTTTTATTCCAACTAGCTGAATGTGTACCTGAACAAGCAGATAGATTATTGTATTGGTAGTCCCGAACTGCATACTACAAAAATCTAACCGCGGTCTAAGCTACCACAAGCTAATTTTAGCTAACGTTAGTTAGCATGTCAAACGGGATAGTCAGTCTTTAAACGGCTCTGGAGCTAGTTAACCCTAACCCTAACCCCCTAACCGTAACCCACGTATACGTATAGGAGAATGTAAAGTCACACGTCAATGTTAAAATAGCAAGGTGACCAGTAAAACTACAGCAGACGACTACCATTGGCTAATTAAAAAAATAACTTACTTTAAGATGCTTCTTCAGGTTGGAAGTAGAGTAATTTGGAGCTGAAAGGAGGTTGGTTGCTGGCAAGCAGAGGCTGCACGGCACAGTTAGCTGTATTTCATTCTCCCTGTTCGTTCTTTAATGTGAAATGCTGTTTGAATTTCCAAGATAGAAACTTATGGCTGCCCTGGCTCTGTCGTGCCGGTTCCGACTCCATTGTGACTGATCACGCAAATAGCAATTTTTTTCTATTTCATATCGGGGCTTCTGGAAAATGCATTAAGTTGCCTTAATTTATTCAGAGTGAATAAACTCAGGAAACAGAGAAGTATCGTCATGTAATCCATTGATTTTAACAATGTAACTGTATTCTAAATACCAACTATTTAAATTGTAACTGTAACGGGATACAGTTACTCATAATTTGTATTCTGAATACCTAACGCCGTTACATGTATTCCGTTACTCCCCAACACTGCACACACACCTGGGAATGACATCATTGTGTACAGTGGCCTGATAAGGTCAATAGTCAATCTGTTGCATAAGAAAGCCTCGCAGGACTAAATTATTGACTGAGACAACCCTGCATGCAACCACACACACACACACAGACACACACAAAGTGGGTTACAAGTAGTTAATGATTGCAGGAGTAATGTGATAGGCTTTGCTATTGCTCCTGTCATATCAAGGATAGGTTGGCTCCCGCCTGTTTCTCACAAACCGGCACTGTTTTTACTGGCATGCAACACTGGCCACAATCAAAGCCAGTGTGTTTGTGTGTTTGTGTGTGTGTGTGTGTGTGTGTGTGTGTGTGTGTGTGTGTGTGTGTGTGTTTGTGTTCATGCCAGTTTGTGAGTGTGATTACGTGCAGAGTTCAGTGCCAGTTTGCCAGTGTGTGTATAAGGTGTGTGTTTGAGAGTAGCTGTGCATTTGAAAGGTGGCAGCATGTTTATGTGAGCCGACAGACAGACAGACAGACAGACAGACAGACAGACTTCCACTTCCATATCCACCACAGGAGCATCAGCTCACCAGGCCGTTAAAGGTCCAGTGTGTAACGTGTTTAGTTGTTCATTATCAAAATCTGTGTTGCCCGTTCACAAACTTGTCCTTTTTCATGAATATTTACCTCCACCATCAATTCCAAGTATTCCTTTTGGCTTGAAATTTGACATTTGCACTTGCATGAACTGGGGTAGACGCTCCATATTCATGCGCCATCTTGAAATACGTTAGCCGGTGAGGGACATACAGGACATTCTGCTCTGCCTTTCGCATTTTCGCTGTTACATGATGAACTCACAAGTGCTGCTAATGGGTATAGTAGCTTCCCGGGCCCTGCAAGTTTGAAGAAGGAAACATGGAGGACCACACGTATTCAAAATCCAAATTTCAGGAACAGGAGTCTTCTTCTTTGCCCAGAAAAAGAGAAAAAGGATATTGAAAAGAGCAAGAGAAATCATCAGAAATAAAGCATGAAGGCTACTGTAGCTGTAATACATACTTTGAACTGCGTGGTGCAAGAGAGATGATTGCGATATATGATCTCAACGCTAGATGGGAAAAATTCCCACACATTGGACCGTTCCAGGGGAAAGTTGCTCTCATTTATCAGATTGCGCTCTCTTTCTAGTAAAGTTGTCTTTTACAACTTAGGTACAAAGGATATTTTAGATGCTTTGCATTTTATGCCGTTATCCCACAAGATTGGAGAGTAGACATTTGAAAAAAACTTGTCAAAGTTCACCCACAAATAAAAGTTTGACATTATATTTTTCTTTTTTCTCAGATACATCTACCCCATGACTCCCATCACTGAACACGTCTGAAGTCTGGATTTGATATTGAACAAAGGATGAGTCATATGAGAGTCTCCCATTCTGTTACTATATGTTCACTGTGAAGGTAATAAGTAACTAGTTCAGAGGGAACAGTGGTGCTTAAAGGAAAACTATGGTTAAGTACAACATTGCTTTTATTTTAATAGCTCTGGCCAAAGGTTTTATCATTCTAGATAACGTTAAAGTTATTGCTGAGATCTTAGAACACAGCGACACTAAAGATAGGTCCAATGGGACAAGTAACAAAAGTTGTAAGATGATCATATATGTTGTAAACAAGCCGACAGTTTAGCCAGATTAGCCACAAATGTATTTGGGGAAAAGCTAGTTCTTGCTAATAATTGCTAACAAAAATAGTTGCTAATAAATCAGTTTGTAGTAAACCTTTCTGATCATCTAAATGCCCATGTTTTTGTACATTGTCCAAGGTTTTTTAACCTATGTATAATATACTTAGTATTCATGCAGAACGGCCCATTTCTAAATCATATAGTATTGGATTATCATTATTGATGGATTAATGTGTAAGCATTACTAATGTTGCTGCTGGTAAAGGTGGGGCCAGTTTGAACTACTTCATATCCATCCAGGTAGTTTAATCTTTAACAAGGGTCAACAACCTTAGCCACATATGCCACCATTGGAACGTGGTAGCTTAACCAATTGAACACTAGCACACCTCTGATTGGCTAGTACTCGCTGATTTCTTCACAGAATGCGTCGCAAAGAAAAAAAATACACTGCCTGAGCGGGCTGGGTAGATGATGGCATGCAGGCTTAATGCAGATATGGCAAACAACTAATTAACAACAGCATTTTGAAATGGCACTTCATATTAAAGGACAATTCCAACGCAAAATGAACCTAGGGGTTAATAACACGTGTAGCTAGTCGACCGTTCTCTGGGATATGTTTTCATGGTAATCGAACGTTTCTCTAGCTTGAAACAAGCTAGCATGAACCGGCTGATTAGTTTAGATTATAAAGACAGTCGCGTTCTCGTATACAGGCGGCCGCCGTCTTGGGAGCTACTGTCTTTCTAAACTATCTTTTTAATAAACTGTCCGTACACTTACAATGTTCTCAATGCTTCGGTTAACATTTAGAGACCCTCATTATGCTACCGTTGAAGTGTGGTGATATTTTGAGCCTTTTTAGTGGTATAAATAGCGATTTGTTGTTACTTTCCCTGTGCCCCGAATACTAGCGTTGTAAGCTAATTAGCGGTCCACGCTAGCTTGTTTCAAGCTACAAACACATTCGATTAGCATGAAAACATGTCCCTGAGAGCGATCGAGTGGGTACACATCTGTTATTGACCCCTAGGTTTGTTTCGCGCCGGAATTGTCCTTTAAGTACAGTACTTACAGTACAAACTAGTAATTGACTCAGTTAGATTCTACTATTGCCAATGGCTGCTACAAAAATATTTGGTTGAGGTATGATTTGTTCCACCTCTCATTTTACCCAGTTGACCATGACCCAACATCTTTGACTACATGTGGACAACAAAAACATCCAAACCAAAACAGCAATTTGAAAGCCGAGTGCAGGAAAATAAGATGACTGACTTTGGATAATAGGGTTTCTTTTTCATTCCTGTTATCAGGCCTACTTAATAACCGCAGTGTTCTCCTACACTGCTGAACTTTATTAGGGACATACCTGGAGCCGCTCATATTTCATCCCTGTGACAATATCCAAAGGTCTCTACTTAGCCAAGACCTGGAATCTACAAGACAAAACATGGAGCAGACAGCAAGGCAAGGCACATGTATCAACTTGCGGTTGGCTGTTTGATTCTTATTATTCAGTTTAGTCGCACACAATGCTTGTGTAGGGTAGGTGTCACACAGTGTGATCTGTAGCCACGTGTCAAGGCTGTGTTCAACGAGGAATCGTAGCCAACAACAACAAAATTTGGCCTAAAGGGTTAATTAAAGAGCCTCAGTTTGTTTAATGCCCAAGAGAATGGGTGCAGTGACTCAGTTGACTGACAAGCATCCATTTATGTCATTCCAGGCATAGCATAAACAGCAGAGCTCTGAGCCGGCTGTGTTTTTCCAGGCTGCAGAAATGAAAACTAGATGGAGAGAGGCGTAACTGTGGGGGATGGGGCGAAGACAGGTGTCTCATCATGTAATTAAAGGCATTCTATTACATATATTAACAATTATAAGCTGAGTAATCATGAAACAGAAGGTGAAGTTGCTGAGGCCAATGATTAGCTGTCAGTGTGATGACATTACAAACAAGCCATGGTCTGGGAACAAAGGCATTTTGTGTATCGTAGCAGAAAAACGCTAGCCTGACGAGCCAGACCCACATCAAGACATTGACAGGGCTCAATCCATAGGGCGGGATAAATGGTTGTCTTTCAAATTCTCTCTGCACGCAATCGATCAATCAAACTTTATTTATAGAGCACTTTTCATACATGTAAAATGTAGCACAAAGTACTTTACAATTAAAAGCAATTGACCCCCCATCACATAAATGCATCCCCAGACACCCACAGACACACACCCACTAACAACATCCACACACACCATCTCATACACACAATGAAACTAACATGTGACCGGGCACGGAAAAGCTAAATTAAACAGGTGGGTCTTGAGCAGCCCGGTCTCACGCCAGGTCGTGTAATAGTCACGTTATTGTAATCTATTAAGTCGTGGACAGGTTACGTAAATCCCGTTTTTTTCGTGTGGCCATTACGAAATTGAAAGCAATGCATTTTAATGGGAAGCATATTTCGTGATCCCAGAACGAAAGCGAGTAGCGAGTAGTTGATAAGGCGAAAGTCCGCGTAGGGAGGTTGGTCGGGGTGGTGGATGGGTCAGAAAACACAGGACTTTCACCCCGGAGACCGATTTTTTTTCCTAACCCCAACCGTCTTGTTATTGTGGCGTTTCATTTCCCCGTTGTGGTGTGCCTTTCCCCGTTCTTTTTTTTTCCTAACCCCAACCGTTTCATTTCCCCGTTGTTGTGTGGTCGCGAGTGGCGGCCCGTTCCATTGTTTTGGCCGGCGTGTGGCACCTCATTTCCCCAATCGCAAGTGGCGGCCCGTCCCGTTGTTTTGGCCGGCGTATGGCGCCTCATTTCCCCGTTCAAAAGTCGTTGCATATACACGAAAAAAACGGGATTTACGTAACCTGTACACGAATTTATGAATCAAAAAAACGTGACTATTACACGACCTGGCGTGAGACCGGGTTGGTCTTGAGCCTGCTCTTAAAAATCTGGACATTCTCTGCAGCCCTGAGGTCCGACGGTAGGCGGTTCCACAGATAGGGGCCATAGTACTGAAACAACGCTTCTCCGTGAGTGTGTGTCCTGACCTTGGGAATAATCAAAAGGCCCAACACCATTAAGACATTTAAAAACTAGCAAAAGAACCTTAAAGTCGATCCTGAAACACACAGGGAGCCAATGCAGTGATCTTAAAACCGGTGTAATATGTGCCTGCCTTCTTGTCCTTGTCAGCACACGGCGGCTGAGTTCTGTAACAGTTGTAGTGGAGAGTCTCACTCTTTTTGGGGAGACCAGAAAGCAGGGCATTACAATAATCAATGCAACTGGTGATAAAAGCATGCATCAGCATCTCTGTGTTGGCCCGAGAGAGAATAGGGCGGACTCCGGCTATATTTTTGAGGTGTTAAAACCTATTTTAGTTGTGTATTTAATATGTGGGATAAACCCAAGCCCCTGTTTAAAAGAATAGTGTAGGATAGGATAGCGCTTGAACCAAGAAGGTTGCAGAGCTAGTTGATAGATTAAACTTTTGCCGTATCTGGTTGGCAAAACTCCGAACCCATCTTCCTTTGTTAAGAATGACTTCAGTGCCGTTCTTTGTTCTTTTCTCAAAGAAAAGCTTAACTCCAAGTCGCCAAAGCCGATTCAAAAGATTCGCCAGCAGAAGCTGACTGATATAGACTACCTGCTAACCTAGCTAAAGTCTGCTATGCTTTATGTCTGACACAACAGAACTTTTTTTTTTTTAAACAACATTTTTGAGTGTAAGTAATAGAATTTATAGCTAAAATCACATCAACTACAATTCAATTCAATTCAATTTTATTTATAGTATCAAATCATAACAGAGTTATCTCGAGATACTTTACAGATAGTAGGTCTAGACCACACTCTATAATTTACAATTTACAAAGCCCCAACAATTACAGTACACATACGCTACTGTTGTAACAGCGTTCATGGTCCAAAAGACCGACCTGTCTCAGACAATTGTTATGCTAATCTTTATCCAAAGGGTTCCACTAGCATTTTGCTAACAAGTGGAACATGCAGCAAATATCCGACCGAAGGTTTGTGTATTTGGCCCAGCATATTAGCAAACCAAATTAGAATACAAAAACTAACCATTTAAATGAAACCGCTACATCACAAGGTTAGAGATACAAATAGCTGATCACACAGCATAGAATTCCCGCCTCGAATTCCTTAACACCTGACAGGCCCTCCATATAATCTACAGTACTGTATATCCTTTCAGGCTAGACATATGCACTTGTTGAAAATAGCAGTGATATGTTTGTTTCCCAGGCAAGTGCAATGAGCGTGTGAAATGCAGGTGAGGTGAGTCATCTTCTTCTCTGACAGCGCTGTCTGTTTTTTTACACTTGAATGGAAAAAGACACACAGGCTGATTCATGCACTTTTATGACTGCCCTGACAGGGCACAAAGCTGTGCTGAAAGGCCCAAGGACATACGGGAGTGTACATGCTTACACACACACACACACACACACACACACACAAAACTACATTTTCCCTCCCAATTCTCTCACTATCACAGAAATGATAGTATCAAAAGTATCTTTCTACGCTTGGTTTCTCACAAACACACAATTTCTTTGTGTGCTCTCTTATTCACTAAGTTCCTCACTATCAAACACACACACACACACACACACACACACACACTGGCTGAATTGCTGGTGCTATAAAAAGACAGCAGTGTTTGACCTGTCCTTGAAAATGAACAGACAGCCAAAGACAAACACACACACACACACACACACACACACAGTGTCACAACTCCATTCCTAAAAACAGTCTATATTACATACTGCAATGCTTATGTTCAGAAATGATAGCTCTGACTGGCCGAGCCTCCTATATGGATGCGGTGCGGATGGAAAGTGCCAGTGTGTCTACTAAAATGACCACTCAGGCGTAAAACCATACACACAAATACAGACACAAATGGTTTTGCTCGCTTCCTAAAATCCTCCTCTTTTCAGTACAGTTGCCCAGGCACTTGACCTACATTATGTTGAAATTCAAGTTTTCACTTCTGTGTGTATTTGTGTACAGCAGGATCTGGTTTAGAGGTGATGGTCCTCAAAAGGCCATCATCAGTTAATCCATCAAACCACAACATGCACACACACACACACACACACGCACGCACGCACACACACACACACACACACACACACACACACACACACACACACACACACCCAGTATATGGTTGGCATGCTGTGTGTGTGTGTGTGTGTGTGTGTGTGGGTGGGTGGGTGTATTGTGTCACCCATCTGGTTTCTCTGTGGAGCCTTTTGCTATTTCTAGAGCAGAGCTGCACTTTTACTCAGCTTTGTCTTTTTGTTGTTGTTTAGTTAGCTGCTTTGGGTCTGTTTCTCTCTTTCACTCACTGTCACACACACACACACATACGCACACACGCACTCCCACACACAACCCTGCGAATAATCTGTACAATGCACTCACACACATGGACCTAAACACACTTACAGGTACATTTACACACAAATGTAATATCCAGGTATATAAAGCTCAGTAGAGCACTAACAGCACTAAGTGCAAATGTTGATTCTCAGAGGTTGCTAGTCATTTATAGGCACAGAATGGGCTGTATGGACACTGCTGTAAAGCTATCTAAATAGCTATCAGAGATACTGTATGACCATTATGTATGCTTTATTATGTAGAACTGTAGAAAACATGGCGGTGCAACACAGCCAAGGGGGTAAGCTTCTCTCCACAACGCGTGAGAGGAGGAGCAGGGATAAGATGAGAAGATCAGAATGGACAGATAGAGGGAGGACTGAGGAGGTAAACGAGAGAAACAGAGGAGTGTGGCACGTAAGGGGGAGGACGACACACTTCATGAACACAGCTGAGCAGCACTCCTACTTCAATATGTGTTTGTGTGTGTGTGTGTGTGTGTGTGTGTGTGTGTGAGTGAGTGAGTGTGTGTGTTAGATTCCAGCAGGCTGTAAATCATTCCCAGGTATGACCATTTTCAATCCAGATGGCCTCCCAGACTCCTGGGCTGCATACTAAACAGAAACAGATTATAGTCGATTAAACGTTGCTACTCTTGCTAGACGGCACCAGAAATACTAGTCGATTAAAGTTTTTTTAAATCCGATACTTACTAATTAAAATTCACAGATTAATCCCAAGTGTGTAGTGAACAAGAAAAAAGTTGTTAGGCCACAATCAGACAGAGAGCGCGTTTGCAGGTTTAACACGTGTTGAAGAAGCCCCGAACCGACCAGTTGCGTCTTCTTGTTATTCTTGCTGGGCAACCATCGAATCGCCCATCCTCAACCAACCCTTATTTTTCTGTGAAGTTAAATGACGGCAGGTGACTGCAGATGGTCTGTCCGCTCTGAGTGGAAGTTTTTTTCAACACGAGGCGTTCAGGGCGCTCCTGCAAAATAACACGAATCGCTGAGCAACAATATTGTACCAGTACTTACATTGAAAACAATTACAAAAAGCCACCCAAGCAGCCAAAATGTGCTCTGTCTGATTAAAGGCTTAGGGTGCAAGATTTTGAAATGGAATGGTGCCTTACTCAGTGACACACAACCCGCATACACAGTGATCCATAAAGACATAAAATGTTTATTAGCTATCAATATGGCTTTTATCACTTGTACGCACATACACACACACACACACAGACACACACACAAACTTACTTGACAGGCTGAGTTTAGCTCCTCTAAGAGCCACTATCTCCTTGCCAAGTATCTCTGCTGCGATAGCCTCAACAGGCTAGCACAATATGTGTGTATGAGTTTGTGTCGGTGCCTATGCTGTTTATTATGGCAGACATCCTTGACCACAAAGGCTTACTTTGCTATAATTAGGATATTTCTTATCATACAGTGTGCTCTCCAAGGGCAAAGGGTAAGAAGTGAGTGATACACATGTGAGATAAAACTCTGAAAGTTAGATAGTAAAGCAAGCTTCAGTAAAACAATGGGCTTGCTCTTTCTCACCAAAATCAATGGAGTATTGTGAATGGAAATGGAGGGAATGGAAATATGGAAATTTGGCGAACAGAATAGGAGGAGGAGGATGATTTCAACTGGACCCAGGATCTAAATTGGAGACAAATGTCAGTTTTTGGCTTGTTCATCTCCTCTTATGAGTCACGGTTGATGTTCTCAGCATCTGTCATCGTCCTCATCCTCATTTCTCTTTCCTGTCTTTCTTTTTCCATCCTTTCGCTCCATCGACTCCACGACAGTTGTGGATGACAGCAGGCGATGACAGCTCGCTTAAAGCTGCACACGATTTATGACTCTAAGTCCACAAGCAGGTATACGTCTTAGTTTTCTATGAACAAGCACCAAAAAATGCTAGAAAAGACAAATCAACAGAACGTTTGCCATGAAGTGCGACTAAAAACAAATTAAAAATCGTGTCATGCTAAGAGTGACACAAGAGTGTTCCTTTTACTGTTCTTCCTCATAACAGGATGTGACAGATATGGAAAGACTGTTGGCCGCCTCACTGGTCGGGTTGCCCCTACACACACACACACACACACACACACACACACACACACACACACACACACACACACACACACACTCAGTCAGGCTACCACTGAGATCAGATGTCCACCTTTTCCATGTAAATGTCGCTTCACATCTGGTTATGGTTATATATTTTCCATGGAATAAAGCCTGATCTCCTCACAAAACAGATCTGTAAATCTGTTAATAAGGTTTGAGTTCCTTCTTATCATCAGCCCTTCACAGTAAAGGTGAAAATGGCTTTGACTTTTACAACGTCTAACAACCTTCAGTGAAACATAAACATGACAGGCAGAACAATGGGTAATATACATTCACAGGTTCACAGGGCAGGATACCTTGGATAACAATAGCCCGAATGGGGATGGTACACAAACAACAGATGTATTGGTTTGCAGACACAGACATTTTAATTTAAGGTAGGAATAGCCGTCATTCACGTCTAATATGATGGCAGTTCCTCCCTCGTGCCGCAAAATTTTTAGATACCACACAAGGATGCAAGTATATTTCTGATGTCTGTCAAGAAACCTAATTTCAGGGTAGTGTGGCAGGATTTTACCGAATAATCTGCAGGTAACCTGTGTAATAAACTGCTCCCAGCTGGGAATATGTGTCACTGGATTGGAGACCAAGTCCTGAGGGAAAAACCTGGCTCTTCAGCTGTTGGACCATGGACTCTGTAACATTTGTTTGTGGGAAAATTGCCTTGGATACCTTGTTTCAAGCCTTTCTAGCGTGGTATGGAAAGCCTGCAGGAAGACTCAGCTCGATTTGTGCCAGTTCTCATTAATATTCAACGAGCTAAGCTGGTTGACCTTGATTGGCTAACAGCTAGCCAATGAGAGCCTGGCTGTCAGCACCCTTTACCCAGCGCAACTGGGCGAGCTCATGAATAGTAATGAGCTCAGGCAACACCACGTCAGACTGGCCAGCTTTTTTAATTGGCCTGATTTCTCCCTTTATTTCTTTTCAGTGGCTAGAGCTGAGGTAGCAGTTCATTTTCACATTCACGATATAACACAAACACATATGGACCTAACATATTTCAAAAAATACAAGGAAAAACTTTAAATGGTCCACAATGTTCACCAGCTAGTCGCTAACTTTGTCCGTGAGCCGTGTGATGCTGAGCAGATAGTGTCCAGTGGGTTTATCATATCTTTTCCAATGAAAACTATTGCCTATGAAAACAAAAGGGTTGATGAGGGTGAGACTGTAATGAAAAGTAGCGAGGTAGGGCTATCAATCGATTCAAATATTGAATCCTAATTAATTGCATAATTGTGAAAAAGTGAATCATTCATTTCTTATCTAGGTACTAAATATACAAATTCAACACTTAAATAAATAAAGTTTACTACTACTCTCTATCCACATCACTTAAAGAAAACTCTGTTTTAAAGCAACAAAAGAGCACTTTTCCCGCTTCGGTCCCCCTACAGGTTGGAAGCAGAATTGTCCATTAATGTCTTATTCGAACTACAGATCCACTACCCGATATGGCAAACTTGCACAATGTACTGTAATGGACCTGTAGGGGGGACCGAAGCGGGAAAAGTGCCCTAGTGTTGCTTTAAAGCTAGTTCAACCTGTTACTCTCATTATTTCCTACTTCTCTACGTCTCAAAACAAATCAGTTACGTTAAAAGGAACCTGCGTTAACTCGTTATTATCGCGTTCATTTTGACTGCCCTAGTTGCAAGCCATAAAGCCAAAACAATGAGACGAATGACGCTAAAATGCTCCAAGTAGGTGGTGGGAACTGCAGAACCGGGGTGATAATTCTCTGTAGGTTTGTCACTATGAGTGACACCATTCGCATTACACAAAGATATTTAATCCTTTAAGATAAGAATATTTGGTCGGAGATACTCAACACCAGTGCAAAAGGCTGTATATTTAAGCCACAGGGGCCCGGCCACGATGAAGACAGAAGAGGAGCAGATTGTGGCCCCGGCCTGCCCCGACAGCCCCCAGCAGGACCATGAAACAACACGAGGCTGTCAGCGCCTTCAACCGTCCACACCACTGCCAGGACACTGCTGTCAGCAGGACGCTTTACACACTGACACACACACACACACACACACACACACACACACACACGCACGCACGCACACACACACACACCAGCAACTGAGCGTTTGGTTATAATGTTTGTGTCTGTCAGCACTACACACACATACATGTTTGGAGTCTGTCAAGTCTGGGTAACAAACAGGCCTGATTGTCCAGTGATGTCACTGCAACTCTTTTCCCCTCGTCTTTATCTCTTTGTGAATTAACAGCCTTCTTCTGTCCTTTTTCGAACAAAATAATTGCAATGTTGAGCCATTACGAGATCAGATGCTTCAGTCTAGAATAGGGGTCAGCAGCCTTTAATATCAAAAGAGCCATTTTCAGCAAATACATTTAGAAAAAAAAAAATCTGTCTGGAGTTTTAAATGAGCATTCAAACTTATGGTGATGTTTATTGTCATTTTTATGGCCCTGTCTCTCTTTGCAGAAGGGGGCAAAATTTAGAAGATAAGGTACTGTGCTGACGCACATTTTAGTTAAATAAAATGTTAGTATTAAGGGACCGCATGCAGTTCCAGAGCAGCAGGTTGCAGACCCCTGGTCCAGACCAAGGTCCCCTCCAAATCTACAATATGCACTTTTTTTAATAAACAACGACTTACTCAGTTTTTCCAACCCAATGTATTCCACCCGTGTCCTTCCTGCCCCCACGCTTTATCCTTATCCATTCCTCATACATGCATCTCTCCAGCACTTCCATATTAACTACTGTGTGCTCTGCCTGCAGCCATGTCCTGCAGTGGCAGCAGACCACAGATGCTGCTGAATACTGCATGCAGCGGCAGTGCTGCGTCACTGAAGCCAGCAGGACTAGGTCAGATCAGGTGAGGTTTGCTCTTCGTGACCCCATTCTGAAGACTTTTCATGTTTCTGATTGCTAAAGATGTAGGTTTTAAAGGTTATTAATGGTTTATTACAGCTTGGGTTTTATTTTGGTAGGTTTGGCCTTCATGTCTATCAGTTATGATGACATTATACTTGGCAAAGTAATTGCTGAAATCAGGGAACACAGTGACATTGCTCAAACAAAGCCAGACAGATAAGAAAAACAAGGTTGTAAACAAACAACTGTTTGGCCAGATTATCTACCACTTTATTTAGAGGTTAAATCAAGTATAATCCCTCGGTGCAAAGCCACTGTGTCCGCACAGCTATGGCAAGTACAGTAGGCCGAAGTTGAATCAGGAAGTCAAGACTCCTGACATACAGTACTAAAACATTTATTAAATGCTGAAACGAGCAGTGATTAGTCTTTCATTTTCATTCAATTTCATTTGTTTTTCTTTTCATTTTCTTATTTGAGATGAGTTTTGTATTGCCACTAGCCAATACAAAACTAGCCTCTTGAGACCGTCCTGATCTGGCGAGCTCCAGTTTTCCACTCGCAGATCAGTCTGGCATCTTGAGGCAGAGAAAATTTGGAGCCATTCGCCAAACGACCGGGCCAATCAGCATTGGTTTTGAGGTGGGTTAGGTGATGATAGACAGATGATTTATCCAATCAGCTAACCAGTATTTTCAGACAGCGGTAGCCCTAATTCTGTTAGCTGCTCGCTAATGCTTTTTTTCTCTTGGATCCTTCTTTTGGAATATGGTCCGGGAACCTGAAATGGTGCCTTTTATTCCTAAATTCTCATTACATAAACGGCAAATATCCTTTACCGAAATGTTGCTTGCATGCTGAGCTAACGAGCTATGCTTTGCCTGCAGCAGCAGGGGCTTGTGGTTGTATTTTCATACGCTTTGTGGATCTGATTAGTTGATTTGTCCCGTCTATCACCAACATAGGTGATAGACAGATGGTTTATCCAATCAGCTAACCTGTATTTTCGCCCCTTCCCAAAAGTTCTCCAACGGAAAGTTCCCAGATGGATATGCCAAGCAAATGCGAAGCAATCCATCTGGCGGAGTCAGGTTAATACAAAACTACTTTTGGAAGAATATTTGAGCATTCTTCCTTGTTTGCATGGGTAGTCATGTCATTGTCTTTTTTGGGGGGGACACACAATGCAATACTTGGTGTGATGTTGTTGCACTAAATGAACTATAAAATATATAAAAATATATTACAGTTTTTTTTATCATACTTCTTAAAGTTGTCATTCTTAATGTATTCTTATAGTTCTCATAATACATACGGTTTTATTTTGAATACTTTCCTATAAAATGAAACATTCTTTGTTTTAGCAAAAATGTATTCATTGTAATAGGTTTTGTGTGTGTGTGTGTGTGTGTGTGTGTGTGTGCGCATTGCACTCCAGTGAGTTTTACGTCATCTTTTTCTTTTTTTGGACTTATCCCTGTGACGTTGGTGCCTTGCAATAAATTGCTGAAAGGGAAGTGTAGCCTTGTCTGCTACGCAACACAGCTTAAAGTTAGAGCCGTTACATCCAGACTTCAATGTGCTGTTTCTCTTCATTAGGCCAAACGTGTCTTTCTTTAGAGTTTACTGTAATGAAGCAGATGGAAGCTGACATTGCAAAGGTTGTCAATTACATTTTAACCAAAATTGCAACACGCACGTGTGTGTGTGTGTGTGTGTGTGTGTGTGTGTGTGTGTGTGTGTGTGTGTGTGTGTGTGTGTGTGTGTCTGTTTTGTGCATATGTTGAAGTGCTGAGCTAGGGTTTATATTCCTGTATAATCTAGCTTTTCTTCCAGGTTAAAAAGCTAAACTAGGCCCTCATTTCCTCTCATATCAGCCTTGGACTCTGGACTGAAATTGACCCACCTTTCCCAGCTAACTTAAAGGGATACTTCACCAATTTAGCATTAAAGGTCCCATGACATGGTGCTCTTTGGATGCTTTTATATAGGCCTTAGTGGTCATCTAATGCTGTATCTGAAGTCTCTTTCCCAAAATTCAGCCTTGGTGCAGAATTACAGCCACTAGAGCCAGTCCCACAATGAGCTTTCCTTAGGATGTGCCATTTCTTAGTGGCCTTGACCGACTGCCACTTTGCTCGTTTGAAAGCCATGATGTCTCTCTCTCATGGGTGGTCCAAATTCTCTGGGTGGGCAAAGCAGAGAAAGGGGAGGTAACCTTGCTCCTTATGACCTCATAAGGAGAAGATTCCAGATCGGCCCATCTGAGCTTTCATTTTCTCAAAGGCAGAGCAGGATACCCAGGGCTCGGTTTACACCTATCACCATTTCTAGCCACTGGGGCACCATAGGCAGGCTGGGGGAATTCATATTAATGTTAAAAAACCTCATAAAGTAAAATTTTCATGCCATGGGACCTTTAAGCTTTGTATCAGCAGAAACACGGTAGTATTTTTGAATGACCATGCTTCCCTCCTTCATGTCCCTCTGAGATGAGAGATCTCTGTATTGTGAGTCTGGAAAAAATCTTCCGATGACCGTCATCGGAAGATTCCTTTGCCCAGAGGCAATGGATTACAGCCAGTAGTAGGAGCTACTTCCACATGTTTTCTACCAGCCCATAGGGGGTTGGACTGTCATCTTTCTCCGAAGATTACCGAGGCAAAACGAGTGTCAGCCATCTTGAATCCTCGCTTACTGGCTGCTCAGCAGAAAACTTTTAGATAGATAGATAGATTTATTCATCCGAAAGGAAATTTTAGAACAACAATTATGTGCATTCAAACTACCGCAGACGTGTACCACCGGGATACATCGGTACAGATTGGTGAATATGCAGGACACTTTATTACAGACAGAATACTTGACACACTACGCCAGTTTCTGGCCGGTAAAGGGACATCATCAGCGTGGAACGTTGAACGAGTGTGCTGGGGGAAAGCTAACACTATCCGGCCACCTGTTCCATCAATCCTGCTTGCAAGTGTCTGCTCATTAGACAACAAACTGGACTACATCCAACTTCAACAAAACTCCCAACGCGAGTTCAGAGACTGCTGTGTTTTTGTTGTTGTGGAAACATGGCTGTATCGGACTATCCAGCTACCAGGCCTGCTGCTCTGTCGCCGGGTAAGACTAGCTAGTCGAGGTGGGCTGTGTTAACACGAACTGCCTGGTGCAGAAATGGGGTGCTTGTATCCAACTGCTGGTGGAGTTTGTGACGTAAAATGCCGACCATTCTATATTCCACGCAAATTTACTGCTGTGTTTATACTATATTACAGGGTTTACAACCCACAAGCGCTAATGCTAGTATACGTGTTAGCTGAACTTTACGGAGCATATCATGTGTGTGCAGTGCTCTAAATGTAGCCTGTTTCGTATGTCGTTTTTATATAATGTTGTTTTTATATATTTTAATTGTGTAACCACTTGAGCCACGGTGAAACGTTGTTTTGTGTATGTGGTTGAAATGACAATAAAAAACACTTGAGTTGAGTTGATTGTCTCACTGTCTGTCTGTCTGTAAACGGTAGGCGTGGCTTGGGAGTAGATACTAAAGCAGCGAAGAAAGTGCATTCTGGGATTTGGTGTCTTTCATCCACAAAACACATTTTCTGGCTTTTCTCGGCCTAGAAGCCACCAATTCCAAAAATAAATTCACATTTCTATTACATAAGTGACCCAATTTAAAGATATATTCATCTTTCCAACGGTGAAATATCCCTTTAAGCTCTGCTGTACTGACCCGGGTCACCTAATCACAATGTAGGTTGAGAAACAAGCTGCCAGGTCATGATAACTCTGCTCACTTGCTGGGCATGTAACAGGGTGAATACCTCTTGTATATGTCAGAGTGTCTGTTTTGATTAAGCAGGACTTCGCTGATTGATGAGTGAAAATGAGTCTCCTCGACACCACCATATATTTGTCTGGTAACTACTTATCTACTGCCACTGCCCTTATCAGCTGGCCTACATACTGGACTGATACTGGATAAGTATGCAGCCATGTGCTCCGTGCAAACAGAACTAAAAAACGGAGCTGATATGTCACACTGATGAATCTCCAGTGTCCTGAAACAACACAAAAACGCTTTTCCAAAGCTTTTATTTTTGCCAAATCGCAAGACGTGCCTGGGTGCACATTCACAAACAATTAAGAATGAGTAAAACTTTCCCAATACATGCATGCATGCTCACACACACACACACACACACAATGCATTACGTGAAGCATGAAGGCCTGTTTGTCCGCGGGGACGGCTCATAAAATGAGTCAGGCATGACTGGGAGGCTTGAGACTAGGAAGCAATCACATCAGGGAGGATAGAGTTTCCATAAACAGGCCGCGGATCAGGTATGCAAGACCAGATTTAAAAAAGATGTAATATTAGACAGGCAGGCAGGTAGACGCCCAGATAGACAGCTGCCCGCCATATTAAATAGCATTAGCCAGAGTATTGTCTCATAACCTTTTTCGCCCCAGGCTAGAGATGTTCCTCACGCTGCATTATGGGTTATGACTGGTCTGACCACAACCAGATACAGTTATCCACTCCTCCAGGGCTTTCTGTCCCAAATGGGCCTCTGTAGCCACAGACACAGTACAAAGAAAATACAGGAAATATGTATCCAAAATTGTATATAATCTGCCTCACTGGCACAAACGCATGCACAAAAACCACAAGGTGATAGCTAAAATTTGCACACATTTCTGTGCCTTGCCACAAACAGAAATCTATTACTTTGTAATGTCTCGTCATGCAGTTTGTTAAGTCGTAGAACAGTTGCGGGTGGGAAAACCACAATCAGCTCAAAGTGTCTTTCTTCATCATCAATCTAGAGGCTGTAATATGTGAAGAGCTGGTGACACCACATGCAGTCATCTTGTAAATGTGTCGGTCTTATCTTCACTGTGTGAGTAATAAAGAGTTTCCTCAGCTTTGGTCCTCTTTATTTGTCTACAGAGACAGTTTCTCCATTTACATCAGTAGTCTTCATTCAAGTTTAGGGAAACGTCACATACGTATTAATAGAACTGGACTGTATTCAAATGTACACAAAAGTGCTAATACCACAATGTAAAAATACTGTACTTACAAGTTTACATTTTTACCGGTAGATGTTTGGAAGAATTAGCAACAAAATGTGCATAAGTATCAAAATTCAGAAAGTACTCATTTTGTGGCAATACCCTTTCAGAATGTGTATTTTAAATTTATGATCGAGGTGGAGCTAATTTTAATAAGTTTGTACGTTATGTGACAACGTAAGACAAATGTGTGTGTATCCTGAATGAATCCACTCCAATAGCACACAGAGACTAGAAGAAAAAGGAAAGAAACTGAAGGTAAATAACAGAAAGATCAGGAGTTCCTTGTGATCTGAGAATAGATTGCTCGGTACAACGAGTAGGCCAACATTGGCTCAGAAGATTTGTTACTAAACCCTTACTTAGTCTGGAATGACCAGTAGATTATTTGATCTAATGTTAGCTTATGTTAGCTAACCTTTAGGTAGATATTGCTGCGTACCGGTAACTGACATTACTGAGTCAGTGTCAGTGGCTGTTCCTGATTTGTGCTACTCTAATGCTACATTTTAGCATTTAAGATCATGCTATGCTAAGTGTCTTTTGTGGCCACTGTTCAGCAAAAGTTACATAGGGTCGCTTTAATAATGCATCAAAATGCCAGCCCTGTCTTCTGTTCCCAGGCAACTAAAACTGCATTCTTAATCGTGTTTTGAGGGGAAAGGTTATTTTCTACCCATTTTGTTTCAACACATCCTCGTACCAGCGACCGGCGCACTTTTTTAAATGGTTGCAACAACTAGTGACGTTAGAAAAACTACAACACCACACCGGATCTAGCTAGACTGGAAACAAAACAACAGGCCTTGTTTGGGCTTGCGAGCCGGCCAGAGAGTAGTAGGCTAATGTTACGTTTTGAGTGGATGGCGAGCGCAAGACACTGAAATGGATGCCAATAAGATTTTGAATGGAAAGTTTACTTTTAAAAAGTTGCCAAATGGTTCCATTGACAAGACCAAAGTGATCTGTGTGTTTTGTCGTTGTGAACTGAGCTATCATCGTAGCACGTCCAGTCTGAAATACCACTTGATGACCAAGCACACAGCTGATGCCAATTCTCCGCCCCCTCGTCAAAGCCACGCGACAAAAGCACAAAGCAAGCCGATCCATTTTTACATGTTGATAAGAGCATTAAAATGAGAAAAAATAATGGGACAAAAAGAAATCAAGGGACATTTAGAATAGACAAAAATGTGTGATTAATTGCGAGTTAACTATGACTTTAATGCAATTAATCGCGATTAAATATTTTAATCGTTTGACAGCACTAGTCAAAATCAAACGTAATCCCAGGACAAAATATGATTCCCTTAGAACATAATTGAGAATGCAGTTTAGTTGTGTGTAATTTTTAGGAGACAGGGCTGAGAATGCATATGCTGATCATATCTTGTGTATGTAAAATCTTGACCTTTAAAGTAACTATGTAGAAGCTATCTGTAATAAAAATGTAGTAGAGTAAAAAGTACAATATTTTCTACTAAAATATGTTGGTGTAGAAGTATGAAGCATCATAAAATGGAAATACTCAAGTAGCCTAAACTACAAGTACTACAAACAATTTAAATCCAGTACTTAGTAAGTAATATACTTAGTTTTCACCACTACTGAATACTTGCATACTTTACGTACAAACATGTCACCCATATACAGGAATGAGCATGGCTGGCCCCAAGCTTATTTCTAATATCCTGTTTGATTATTAATTATCAGTATTGTCACTAATTCCCTTCAAGCAGAAACCCAGAAAGCTTTGGTCTTATCTTTCTAGTTTTCTCCTCTGTCTATGTAGGATGTTTTAAGTCACCCAAAAAACATAGAGAAGCCATCTGCTTAGACTCGGATAATCACTATCCATTGTTGCGTGTAGGCACGAATGAGCAAGAAACCATAGTATGACTCAGAGAGCATGTTCATCAGGGAGCAGAAAAGAGACAAACGGCTTACATCACAAGAGCCCTTTTCAGTTTCACTCTAATCTGAATACGCTTTCAAATAAATCCATCTAGATTCTAGAAGAAGAGAAGAGATAAAAGGGTGTTTCTCAGCAAAGCTGCAAAAAGCATGACAAAGCTAGCTCCCTGGTGGGCTAATATGAGTCAGTGCTTTGAGGGTTAAACCGTACTGTCAGTCCCTACATGGTTTCAGATGCAAATTTACGACATGCTGATGTCACAGATGCATATGTATTAAAGCCATATGTATGGCAATACTGGTCAACAGGTCCATTTAGATATGAGTCAGGTACAAAATGGACATAAAGGCCTGGATAAGCAAAGTATGAAGGGTTAAGGAAACCGTTTGCAGTGATGAACACAAACAAAGTAGTGCTGTCAAACGATTAAAATATTTAATCGTGATTAATCGCATTAATGTCATAGTTAACTCACGATTAATCGCAATTAATCACACATTTTTATCTATTCTAAATGTCCCTTGATTTCTTTTTGTCCCATTATATTTTTTCATTTAATGCTCTTATCAACATGGAAAAGTGGATCGGCTTGCTTTGTGCAAATGTTTTTTTTATTGAAAACAACATTGGCATATACGTAGTGTTCAATTTCACACTTCTCACTTGGAACTAATCATCTGTCAGATAATGTAACACTGTTACCTCCATTTTCCACTGCAGATAGTACTGCCTCATGCCTGAGGCGAGCGTGGCTGGTCGTCATAGCGACTATGGTTTCCCCCGACTCATTTCCTGGTTCTCGTTCTCCATAACCAACGTAAAATCAAAAAGAGGGTTAACTTTTTCTGCTACAGGTCTCCCACCGTGGTCAGAAAGAACAGAGGAGACACTTTGTTTCTCTCACTGACTGTAGAGTCACTTTGGACTGAGTCAAAGCTAATCACCGTGACGAGCCTACTAGTTACGTGGCTCGCAAGCCCAAACAAGTGTGTGCTTCCGCAGCGTGTGTCTGTTTTGTTTCAAGTCTGTGAAATTACGAATCCCACTATGGCCACGCCAAGACCCGCCCTTCAATCACTACTATTGGCCAGGCGTCCAAGGTAACGTAACCCCATTTGTTCTGGTCCTATCCCCTGACAAATCCGCTATCCTAACCACTCAAGGTGAAATGCCTAACTCCAACCAATCGAGCTGCTTCGTAGGCCGGGTCTTGGCGTGGCCATAATGGGATTCGTAATTTTGCTTCCGGTCTAGCTAGATCCGAAAGAACGTTAATCCTTCTTTAACTGCCTATGCGTTAATCACGCCATAAAAAAATGGTCGCCGTTAAAATAGTTTTGCGTTAACGCTGTTAATAACGCGTTAAACTGACAGCCCTAAAACAAAGGCATGAACACACAGTTACACACTCATAGATTAACATGGCACCACAATGCTTTTGTTGTCTGTGTATATTTTTTTAAACATTTGTAGACATGTTGCCAACGTGCTTATGTAGCACTGAGATGTATTCAGTGTCTGACTAATGAAATCATATGACACTATTACCCATAGGCCATGAAAAAAAAAAAAAAGGTGGACGACACATCTCCATTTCCTCCCACTGTACAAAAGTGAAGCCAAAATATCCCGAATACTGGCGCCACCATCTAGTTATACTGGAGCCAGAGTCTGTGAGGCAGTATCCAAGTCCCGCCCATACACCCACCCGACCAATCGCAAGTCAGTCACAGGCAGTCAATCATGACGTTTTACCCCATTTTTATAGCATCAAATGACTAATAAAAAGGGGCAATCCCGATGTTTTGGCTTCACTTATACGGTCTATGCATCAACCCCTGCTACTACTATTACACACACAACACGCACATAGCCAATCTACTGACCCCTGAAATTGAATAATACCCTTCACTTCGTACACACACACACACACAGTTCCTTTTGTTCCATTTCCTTTGTCCTTTGGTGTCTCCAGGCCACCTGGGGGCCATGCTGAAGGCCATGCTGTGTGTTAGAGTACTCCACATCAAGAGACTGGTCTCACAATCACATACACATCAGATGAGCAGCACAGCAGTACGTGATTCTATCAGACAGGCCATGTTAACTAAGTTTGTAGGTTAAAAAGGGTAAAGGTCAGCATGCTGACCTGAGAGTCCAGCATACTGTAATGATTGTAATGTGAATGTCCTGACTGCTAGATGCTATAATGAGCTTAATGTCTGTCTGTGTGGGTTTGGGTGTGTTTGTGTGCACTGTTGCCAAGCATGAAAAGTCGTATCTTAGGTCCGTCCTATTTACTGGAGCAGTGAACAACAATTGCCCAGGTTTTGAGAGATATCTGGAGATACATCTTGCCCCATGGACGGAAGCAGTGTTTTATGCAAAGCGAGATGCATCATAAGGTGGTTCTTCACAGGATACTGCAGGCAGAGGCCTCTGCAGTGCTCTGTATACGTGGGATAGAACAGTAACTTTTATATGAGCAGCATGGACTGTGGGCTATGACCGCAGGCAACGTATTGGAAACGTAAGCAGTGACATGGAGCAGCGTATACAGTATACTGCAGGTCACAAGGAGATCCCGAGAAGGAACTGATGATGTTTTTTTCCCATGTTTTGGAGCCATGAAAACCTCTTGTGTTGTAAATCAGCCACAGGTGTCAAATGATTCGGATTACATTTAATAACAAATTAAAGACATTCGGAAACCTTCCTTAGAAATCTTCATTCATGCACATAACAAAGACACACACACACACACACATAATTAGGAAACATTTCCCACAAGTCTTGCACCCTAGTTTCCTGGAGTTTTAACAGTAATTGAAAAATTGATGTCAAGAGTTATTCAATAAACGTAAATTCACTCAATACCTAAGTGGTGGACTTTCCAGTGTCTCTCTCAATCTTTTTGTTCTACCTCTTCTTACATGTTCCCCCCCACTCCCCATCTCTTACCCTCTCTCCCTGGCTCTCTAGCCCTCACTCTTGTGTGTTTCCATAGTCGCATGATCACACCATGAGGAGAGGAGGGTGTAGTCAATGTGGCCATGGCATCCAACTCGTCAAAGGGTGTGGCCTGAAAAGTCAAGAGAGAAAGAGGTGGTGTGATGTTTCCAATTAAACCAGTGCGGTGTGTGTGTGTGTGTGTGTGTGTGTGTGTGTGTGTGTGTGTGTGTGTGTGTGTGTGTGTGTGTGTGTGTGTGTGCATGTGTGTGCACATAGATTATGAGGTTGTTTTTTTAGTGCAGTGATCCGGTCATATGATGGTGAACACCTCAACATTACACATCACGTGTCACACAGAGAGGTACATATGAACTGGTTTCAGCACATACTTGTACATTTACATAGCAACCTATACAGTGTGTACAGTACATGTATGCAGAGTGAAAAAAAGTACAAATGTTGCATAACATATTCCAATTCATTGTTTAAAGTGATGGTTTGGAGTAATTTCACCCTATGGTCCTTTGCACCATGACCTCTAGCCAAACACCCCCCCAGAAGCTTTTTTCACCTGGGTCGAACATTGGGAGAGTTAGCGTAGAGTAGCGTTATCATCTGAATAGCTTAGCGCAGGGGCTAATGGATCCGAAGTGTCTCTTAACAATACCCCACTAATAATGCCCGAAATGATACCAAACGTCTACAGTAGTACAAATAGGTTATGTACTCATAAAACGATGGATTGGAAAGTTTGTAAGTACACCAGAAGTTTATAAAACTTGCCTGCTGGCTTCTGCTCTCTGCTGTTGCTGCTGCTGCTGCTGCTGCCGGCAGTAAGACGAGTGCTTAGGGACGTCTACAAATTACAACACCGAAAAGAGATGCAACAAAAATATTTTTTTATTTAACTTATTTTTTAAAGTAAGTTCTGTAGAATAACTACCAGGAGACAAGTTATAATTGAGGTAAGTTTGGAGACATTACCTTATTTAATCATTAAATTAATAAATATTTTTGTTAAGTCATGTAGTCATGTAGTCAGGCTGGTTCCAGCTTCTCAAAAGTGAAGATTTTCTGTTTTTTTCCCCCTGTTTTTCATGTTTAATTTCATATTTTCTACAAAACGAGACATTTGAAGACGTCGCTTTGGACTGTGAGAACTTGTAATGGGTATTTTTCACAAGTTCTTGAAATTCCCTACACTTCAATGTATCGATTTATCTTAAAAAACAGATGACAGATAAATCAATAATGAAAATAAACATTAGTTACGACCCTAATCCGATCATTAATCTTCTAACATTACACTAATGAGTTGATGGAATTGGAACTGTAATTGAAACTACAATAAAAACGGGCGGAGCATCATATCTAACCTCTAACTTAAGGTCTTTTTATGTCACTGTAAAGCGGGATTTATCTACGCCGTGGCTGCGCACGTATAGGTACGTGGAGTGACGCGCACCTCTCAAAAATTGCAACAACTCATGTCGCTGGCTTGGTAGCGTTGCACATACCCCTTCTCATTTCCTGGTTCTCCTTCTCCATAAACAACATGAAATCAAGGAGAGCGTTAACTTTTCCCGCTACAGATTTCCCACCGTGCTCCGAAAGCACAGGGGAGACCCTTTGTTTCTCCCGTTATGCCTCTCGAGTCGCTACTCGTTTCCAAGGCTTATTGCCGTCACTCTCTCACGCGCTCTACCACACACTCCCCACGCACGCACACACACACACACGCCGGCCCTGCTAAGAGATGGCCGCGGACATCAACGCGCAAGTATATACTTCAGGCCACTTACGTAGGCTACGGCGAGAGCTCTGCGTGGAGCATCCGCACAACCATAAATCTAAAAACTGTCCTTGACTTTGCGTATTTTTCTACCACTGACAGACTGTTGTACCAACTGTCCTGAGCTTTAGGTGACTCCACCCATCTGGTTTCCAAACATGTTAAAACAAACACCGTGCGCTTTGCAAATACTGCCTGACTGTCTTGTATCAAGTCCTAAAGAAAGCAATACTTGAGTAAAAAGTATCTTACCAGAAAATGAAAATGAAATGTACTTAAGTATTAGAAGTAAAAGTAAAGTACCAAAAAAAAACTTTGATTATGAACTTAATGTTCTAAGGTGTGTAACGTTATCTTCATCACCACTGTCATCGGGGTGGTCATTGTCTGTTACCATGGCAGCAGAGCCTGCACCAGGTGCTTCCATGACACTATCAGTCATTATGCTTCCTCCTCTTCTTTTTTTTTTAGTTTTGGCCTATGGTTGTTTTTTGTTTTTTTTTTTGTTGCCCGCTTGGCAACAAACAGGCATTAGGTCACCAACTGGAATGGAGGTGCATTATCTTGGCAATTTAGGAGCAAATGATTTGCCAAACCTGCTTTTTTTCCATTGTAACAAATTTCTTCTGATTTTATTTTGTAGTAACGAGTAACTAAGATGCTTAGGGGAAATGTAGTGGAGTAAAAGTATACATTTTATTTAGGAAATGTAGTGGTAAAAGTTTTCGGAAATATAAATAACAAAGTAAAGTACAGGTACGTGAAAATTCTACTCAAGTACAGTAGTGAAGTATTTGTACTTTGTTACATTACAACACTGTGCCCTTCCCACTTCCAACATTGCAATGTCACATGTGTGACAAAGTCCTATGTCATTTGACTGCACCGCCATGAAGTATACAGTAGAGCTAGACTGACAATGTGTGTGTGTGTGTGTGTGTGTGTGTGTGTGTGTGTGTGTGTGTGTGTGTGTGTGTGTGTGTGTGTGTGTGTGTGTGTGTGTGTGTGTGTGTGTGTGTGTGTGTGTGTGTGTGTGTGTAACTCAACAATATGTATGTGAGAAAGACCAGTCACGTAAACCTTCTGATGGATTTCAGGAAAATCTATAAATGTTACATGTGTAAAATGTGGTAGTCTGTGTGTGTGTGTGTGTGTGTGTGTGTGTGTGTGTGTGTGTGTGTGTGTGTGTGTGTGTGTGTGTGTGTGTGTGTGTGTGTCCTGAGGTAAACTAATAACCATGTGCTGCGATCAGCTGTGGGCCCTGAAGCCTGCAGGGAGAATTCCTCTGTGGTCAGTCGACCCCGGTTATTCTGTCTATCTCCTCCACCTCCCTTCCTCCCCGTCTTTCTCACACACACACACACACACACACACGCGCGCGCGTGCACTGTGAACTCAGTCGCCCCACTCGTACTACTCACTCAGGCACGTCATGTAGAGGCCCAGTAACAGAGAGACTGCGAGAGAGGAAAATACATATACACTGTCATTAAGTTCTGTGCTGAACAAGCACACAAAGACATCAAAAACAGTATTGTGGGCAAAGAGCGTGAATAAAAGTCCTATGACTGTGTAGTACAAGATTAGTGGCCTACATAGTGGCAGTTAAGTAAGGAGTTAAGTAACAGTGTGTCATTGAGTTTTAATTTAGATTTAGCTTACCAGGGAATTTAGATGCTGTCTAAGACATGAATGATGTATTATCATAAATGCTAAGTATTGTGTCTCTCAGCTAACTACTAACTCCGAGTCATGTTTACGTTGAAAACTCACATAAACAAAGCACCAACACAAAAAGGCCTAAATCGATTTGAAATCAGGAACTTACAAAGTCATTTAAATGTGAAGAGCACATGCAGCGACACAGAGCTACAGGTCAGAGGAAATAAGCCACACTGCAGTCCAAACTTTTTACAAGTCAAAATAACTGGAGGTGCATATGCAATTATTATCACATGAGTGGTGGGGTCGATTTAAGGTAAATCAGAAAAATTTTGTAATATTTACGATTCTCATAAATATTACAACTTTTTTCTCAACATATTGAAACGTCATTCTTGACTTCTCAGAGAACACAGATCTGTGGGATATATTTTAAATGTGCAGAAAGTTTTGAACATGCAACATACATCTTGCTGAAACACTATGAGGTAGGGAAGGGAAGAGTAAATAATGTAGTATGAAAGTAAATCAGGGATAACATCAAATGAGAAAAGTTGATCTACAGGAGTTTATATATATATATATATATATATATATATATACAGTACAGGCCAAAAGTTTGGACACACCTTCTCATTCAATGCGTTTCCTTTTTATTTTCATGACTATTTACTAGAGATGGCCCGATACCATTTTTTGCTTCCCGATACCGATTCCGATACCTGAACTTGCGTATCGGCCGATACCGAGTACCGATCCGATACCGTGTGTCATATATTTCATTATGTTTTAACAGCTGTATACTACTATTCCTGTACGGGTGCGATGTGATTTCTATTGTTGTTGTTGGTCTGGCTCAGGTTAAACTCTTTGTGAAACATGAACAAACACAAACAATGAATGCCCCAGAACTTTATTTTATTATCCAGTTTGACAGTCAGTTATAACGGAAAAAGATCATAAATAAACTACTTTAATGTAGATTTTCTTTAGGGCTTTATTACGTGGTATCGGATCGGTGCATAAACTCCAGTACTTCCCGATACCGATACCAGCGTTTTAGGCAGTATCGGAACATCTGTGCTATTTACATTGTAGATTCTCACCGAAGGCATCAAAACTATGAATGAAAACATATGGAATTATGTACTTAACAAAAAAGTGTGAAATAACTGAAAACATGTTAGTAGCCACCCTTGTAGTAGCCACCCTTGACTTTTTTATTAATAAGGGAAAAAATTCCACTAATGAACCCTGACAAAGCACACCTGTGAAGGTAAAACCATTTCAGGTGACTACCTCATGAAGCTCATTGAGAGAACACCAAGGGTTTGCAGAGTTATCAAAAAGCAAAGGGTGACTACTTTGAAGAATTTAAAATATAAGACATGTTTTCAGTTATTTCACACTTTTTTGTTAAGTACATAATTCCATATGTGTTCATTCATAGTTTTCATAGATGCCTTCAGTGAGAATCTACGATGCAAATAGTCATGAAAATAAAGAAACACATTGAATGAGAAGGTGTGTCCAAACTTTTGGCCTGTACTGTATGTATGTATATATATATATATATATATATATATATATATATATATATATATATATATATATATACACTACCGGTCAAAAGTTTGGGGTCACTTAGAAATTTCAATTCCATTCCATTACAGACAGAGCAGTTGATGACATTATGTGCTTATATAATTGCAAAAGGGTTCTCGACTGTTGCCCATTGCCCATTATCAGCAGCCATTCATCCAATGTTCCAAAGGCACATTCTGTTTACTAATCTGATACAATTTTAAAAGGCTAACTGAGAAAACACTGGAGAACTCTTTTGCAATTATGTAAGCACATAATGTAATCTGAAAACTGCAGCCCTGGTTAAAAAAACAATGCAACTGATCTCAGCTGGTATTCTGTCTATAATGGAGTGGAATGGAAATTTCTAAGTGACCCCAAACTTGACTGATATATATATATATATATATATATATATATATATATATATATATATATATATATATATATATATATATATATATATATATATATATATGCCTTAGGTATTGCATTATATTTTAATATTTTGACCTGTCACATGGCACCTGAAATTTGTGTTTTCCTTTACACAAATAAAGAACTTTCCAACATTAACTCGTGCATATAAATTCACCATAATGCAGGACATGAAGTGCTTGACTCTGAAAATGAATCCTGTTGTTGACATTAATTCACACAGATCAAGTGTCTTATGAGCTATCCTGAGGGAAAAGCAAACATATCACCACGCTATCTCAGAAAATGTTGCTGTGTCAGCTTACTTAGTTCATGTTCAAGCAAATGAAGGACAACATTTCACTTGCACACACACGCATGTTCAAATACACTTCTATTTCCAGTCAGGTTGTCAGCGGGCTGTCGGGACAAGAGATTAGCAGCTGTCATGGTTAAAAACACAGGGTCTGGAGCAGCGTAGCTAAATGTTAGCATGAAGGAATCCAAGCAGCCACACACTGCCCTCCTCGACCCCTCACACTCACACACATGCACAAACAAACCAGGCCTCTTTCCCACCTGCTGTGAGTGTGTGTCACCTCAGTAACCCTAAACCTGTCTGAGGCTTGCCTAGCTCTCCCTTTCTCTCCCTCTCTCTCTCTCTTATATATGTCTTTTACCTCATTGACACCCTACAAACATTTATGCTGAAACGCAACTTAAAAACAACCAAAACGTGGCAGGGTTGGATCAATGGGTAGAGCAGGCGCACATATACTTCCAGGCCAGGGTTCAAATCCGACCTGTGACAATTTCCTGCATGTCTTCCCCCTCTCTCTCTCCTTTCTCACCTAGCTGTCCTGTCAATTAAAGGAGGAAAAACCAAAACAATTCAAAACAGCCACTAAATTTCACTTGAGTTTCAAAAACTACTTCAAATGTCAATGACACTGTAACTTACAGTTTGCATTGCGTGTCAGCCGTAGAAGTCTGCAGAAGGGTCAAGCTCTAGATTTTCATGTGTTTTATGGTTAGGTATTAAGTGTGTTATATATAGTATAATAACAACAAAGTAGCAACGCATATGCCATCACATATTGTCAATCAGTGGTAGTACAGAGGCTTTTTCAGGTGCCTTTAGCCATTTAGTCTCATCTGTGCTCCAGAAATCAGTAGCATGAACCTAGTTAGCTTAGACAACAACTTACTTGTGACTTTGTTAGCTAACTAGCTGGTAGGCTAACAAGCTGGCTGATAATGTTAACATTAGTGTGACTGCTAGCTTGCTGTAAACATGGCTAGGAGTAACGTGAAGGTGCTAGCGATGCATAAGGCTAGCATCTACGAGATATGTTAGCTAGCAATGATAAGCTAAACCATAGTAGCATACCTTATCTAGCAAACAATTTGACATTAATAATGTTCAGGTGTATCAGTGAAAGAAAGAATTAGGTCTGTCACAAACAACACTTAAATTGACATGCCTGTTCGTGTTGAGACAAACTAGTTAGCTCATTTGCTAATATGGCTCCTAAAGTATAATTTAATTAGATAGACTTCTCCATACATTAAATATAAAATCACTATTTTTCTCTGTCTCCTCTCCCGTTCTGCTGGCTGTAACGACGGTGAAGGAGGCTGAGGCAAGCCCTCCACAGCCGGGGGAAAGCCACACAAGGAAAACACACATTGCTCAACCAAAACCAACAAAAATCACATTCGCTAAAAAGTTATGCGCCCTGAAAAGCACACACACTTAAACTTTTCAACAAAAAAAAAGTAGTAGGAGTGACAAATAACAACCTACAGACCTCCTGAGGAGGTCTTTTTTAGGACCTATACGCTACTGAAAGTCAAACAAGAGGAAAGGAAGAGCTCTTCAGTGATTCTTTGGTTTTGGGAGTGGTTTTATATGGAGATATGGCAACCCTTAATCTGTTTAAAAAAAAAAGGCAATTAAATAACTTGTGTAACCTGCCCTTTCTAAAACAGTTCTTTATAATATCAAAAGCTGTTCTGCTTGAGGCCTAAAACAACTATTTTCTAGCACTGCATATAAAACCTTTCTTGTTCCTGGTGTAAGGGGAGAATAGGAAAAAGAGATACAGAGAGGGAAATATGATGAGCGTGAACACAATACTGGGAAGAGCCATGTGTTCCCCTGACTGTTGATGCACTGATAAAGACTGAATGGACGCGGTGTTGTTTTCCCAGAGAGCAGTTGAAGCAGCTCAACTGTGTGAACCAGCATGTGATACATGGAGACAGACTTATTTTCCCATAATGCCTCTGCAAAAACAGCAACCGGGTTGGATAATCAATTGACTCACAAGTGCGACACAGTTGATTTAGTGACATCCGGGTTCAAGCCAGGATTGGGACCTGTTGCACATCATCCACATTACTTTGGATTGTCATTAAAAAAAGGCACAAGATAAAATAAAATAAGTAGAGAAAAAAAAAGCAATTGCTCTGAAGTACCCCTCTTCTCAGCAGAAACAAAACACCCTTATTGTTGGCTGAGGGCAGATATGATTTTAACCCTGAGACCTCTGGAGGTCTTGCACTTGTGAGGCTTGGGTGGGGTGAGGGGCTGGAGGGTTCATACTGCTGGCTGTGCAGTCACACAGCCCCTCTCTACACAGACAAACACTCAGAAAAACACACACACAGAGACGGGAAAAGAGACAGTAGGTGTGTGTTTGACGCGACTGACAGATGTTGCTGCCTGGTTCCAGCTGTTCCCAACCTGGCTTCTATGGTGAGGTGGGCGGCGTTTTTGCGCTAATGACACACACACGCATGCTCGCACACACTCATTTGCACACTCGCTACCACAGTTATCACACCAGCTATCTCTGACTCACCAGATTTATGTGCTGTGCACCAACACACAAACAGCAGTATTTCAGCTTGTGTGTGTGTTTGTGTGTGTGCGGGACAGGGATGTGTTTACCATTTGGAGGAATGTACAGTATTTGGTAATGTGAAAAGCAGCCCTCAGTGGTCAGGAGTCATACAAACACACTCTGTTTTATTGGATGTGTTTCAGATTCCTCTGTGTCCACCCAGGGGTTAGAGCAAGGAATTTAAATGCTTTAACATGCTGTATCACTGATCTTATACTACTCTGTGTGTGTGTGTGTGTGTGTGTGTGTGTGTGTGTGTGTGTGTGTTTGGAAAGTCAAGAAGTATTTGCTTAACACAATTCTTACTGAGTCTATTTGTAAGCCGTAAACTTCCTAAAATATTAATTATACGTAATATAATTTCAAATCTGATCATTCGCTATAGCAAATTTCATCTTCCTTCAACTCTTACATAATTTCCTTCTGTTTCCATATCACATGAGTTCTTTGTGTGCATTTTATTATGTGTACAGTTTCTGTTTGCAGAGTAAAGGCTTATGGCATTAGTGAGTCTATAATTGCAGTACAGCATGTGTGTGTTTAAGTGTGTGAGGCCCAGTTCTACAGTACTGTGCTTGGACAAAGTTGACCGATGATCTTATTTAACCTGATGCAAAGCAGCAACGTGACCACCTGTGTCTCTCATCATGTTGCATACATGCAAGTGAACACACACCGATTAATCCTTACGTAAGAATCTAGGTCAGTGTTGCAAGCATGATTAGAGCGGGGCAGGAGTGAAATCCTGACATGAGGTGGAGCAAAACTTACCCAGCTGCAATAGTGGGTTACAGTTGCCTGTGGTTACAGGTTGTATTCACTTGCCTTTTTGCTCTCCTGAGGGAAATATCTGTCTCTTTAGCTGCTAAATCCTCCACAATGTTCACCAACTAACTAACTTTGTCCATCTGCTGTTTTGGTGTTAGCATTTAGCATAAGCACCCTTTTTCCACACATGCACTGCAAACCTGAAAGCTGTATGTGAGAAGGCAAATGTTTGAAACAGTGTTTGTTTCAAATCAGTTGGCCCAGGACAGTAAATGGACTTTACCCTGCCAGCTCCGTTGTACAAAGTCTGTGTAACGTCCGGCTGAGCTAATCTGTGTCCGGAGAATTCGCAGCGACCGGGTGGGCGTGTTGGTGACGTTTCTTCTGTGTCTACACGAAGATGGCAACGAAAATGTGATGACGAGATTCGGGAACTTCTGGTCGGTAAGGGTCAACGGCAACTGGCGAGATCAGTGACTCGAGTCTGTTCGGTGTGTTCCGTGCCGTCGTCCATCCGAGGGGCCGTCGTCCTTCATTTTGGCCGATTTGACATGTATAATTGTCGGGGCGGGCGCTGCCGGCAGTCGGACTCAAATGACCCATCTGATTGGTAGAGTGATTGGTAAAACAACGAGCTGAAAGGTGCTTATAAAGCTCTGTAGAGCTGAGGTGCACTGCAGTGTGGGTGATCATTCTATGTGGGTTCATCAATACAAGCAACCCATCCCTTTCATTTTACACAAAGTAATTTGATCCATTGGTAATACAAAATATTCATTCGAAAATCCACACTGTATATTTGTGAATTGTATTAGATTATATCGGCTGATATATTTTTTCTCCAATAACCTGAAAATGATCCTATCTGACTTCGTATAACGTTATACAAAGGGACAATACAACAAGTTTGAGAGAGTTCTGGCAACTGTAAAATCACGAAAAGTTACACATTTTGCCAACCGCACCTCATCTGGAAAGACTTTCACAAGGAAGTAAAATAACCCGTCAGTATATTTCAACCTCAGTGCTGGAAACTACTTCTATGAATATGAATTCACACGCCAAGACGTTTGACAGGGATCCGAGAAGGAGCCCAAAAACTGGCTAAAACACTCTGACCAGTAATGAATGACTTCATACACTTCCCCGGGAATGAAAAAAAGAAGACCTCGTTTATCTAACGCTCCTTCTAATAAGCAGCAGCAGCAGAGGCAAAGGACTTAAATTGGAAGTTCTGGCCCGGTCGACGGCACTGGGAAGCAGCAAGAACGTGCCAATTATGTAAACACACGGTGACAGGTTTGCTGCTTTATCGGCAGATGAGATCTCAACCCTCTCATTTCCTCTGGAGAGCACGAGTCCTTGGGGATTTCTGTGTGGATATGAGGCATAGAGGGTATGATCGCCTCCTCAATAATATTATTTCAGTGATGTATGGTTGAAAATGCCTCCAGCTGGAATTGACTGTCCGTTAAACTCCCCCCATACAGCGACTGCCCGATCTTGGCTTAGCAATCGCCACACGCCAGTCTGGCTATCACCAGACCAAGCTCAATCTTTTAAGATTGAACATTGGTCTGGGGAGTCTGCTCTGTATTTTCTACCGCACGAGAGGCAACGGGCATAGTTGAAATGACTCTGTACGCAATTGGATAGTCCTTCAACCAATCAGACCGACGATCCGGGTGACGTAGCAGCGACAGCGGCATCAACGGGTTGCTGCGCGTCGGTGGCCGCCATGTTGAATGTCAACAAGAAGCTGCTTGGTCGCTCCTCTATCGTCATCGTGTTAAACCCGCCAATAGTGCGGCATGTGGATAAGCCAGTTTGTGATTGGTCCCCGCAGATTTGTAATGGAAGCAGGAGAGATAAATGTACAGGTTTCCGGCCTGAGCTGCAGTGCGAAATCAAATCGCCGAGAATTGGCATTTAAAGAATTGAGAGGGTTGTGTTTTTAAATCTTTCCGAAAGCAAAAGAGTAAATAATAGATTACACTGCGACTGTCTGATCTAAAAGATGCAGTCATAAGCATGTCCGGCTCTTTTGTTTTCTAATTAATTGAAGTTTTCACTCCAGCAACAGTCTAACAGTCAATCAGATAAGAACGTGTGACTGGAGGGTGGTTCAGTGGAAGGAAAGGAAAGGCCCTCTTTAATTCAAAAATACTGTAAATCATGATCACATAATGCTGATAAGACCCTTGTGACTTGCTTTCAATAAATGGGGTTATGGAGTTTTCAAAATAGACTCTCTTGGAAATTAATGTTGCATAAGGTCTGGGTAAAGAACTGATTGTATTGTACAATAGTGACACGCAAGCAGGAACAAGAGCGGCAGATTGTGGTCCAGCAGTCTACACTCTTCAGGCCTAATGACTCACCATCTGTCATTATGTTTATTTATTGCCATCAGAACTTATTTTTTTTAGATTACATGCAAGTAAACAGCAGCTAGCGGGAGTGAAACTAGTCTTGTTTTCATTGCAGTTGAGCATTTTAAATCAAGGTAGAATGAGGCATATCTCATATCTCATCATATGTATGTGACGCACAATTTATGAATGAGTGAATATGATTACAAAAAAATCCACTTTCCTGTGTGTTCATGTGTTCAAGTGTCTCAACTTTTTATAGTGGCTATATGTAACTTTTAGTTTGTGTTGATTCTAGTTGCCGCTTTGGACAAAAGCGGTAGAGTTTTTACCACGCTTGCTGTCGTAAAGCTCTTTTCTTTATGGTGCTGTATTGCCCACTGTAGAATTCTGAGTTAGCGTTACCGAGAGGCCATATAGTCGCAATGAATATTTTGCTCAGACAGAAAATCATTCATTTACAATAAGAAAATATGTTACAGATGCATTGTTGCATTTCAAGTGTTGTATACTTAGCCTGGATGTCTTGTGAGCTAAACTGATCACTGTCACTGTCACGAGCCAAAGCATTAAGAGATTGTTGTAGCAACCAACGTAGTAATAACTTAGATTAATATAGCGCATTTCATGAAACCCACGGACGCTTTACACAACTACAGGGGGACAAGGGAAAAGAAAATAGTAGGCCAACACAAACACAGACTAAAAGGAATAAAACGTCCGCGCTAAATGGAAGGTGGACGTAATTTAATGTCGGCTACTGACATCCAACCACATCGTGCATTGTAAAGTTATTTTATGAATGAAATTGACATATTACATACCTGAGGGCCAGTTCTGTTCAGTCTCCATCTGTTGAAAGCCCGACTGCGACTGATTCGGCTTTCGCCCGTTGTCTTTCAATTTAGCCTTTTAGCTTTTAGTTCTTCCTTTAATTTCCTTCAGCCATAACTTAACTCAGATAGCTTCTAAAATACAATTAGAATACAATTAGGCCTATATAAAGGCATCTCCTGCTACCTTTTACCTGGCCGGATACTGACTAACACAGGCTTTTCCGGTGTTACAATGAAATCTGTGACAGAATGTGTGCTCTGTAGCGCTGTCTACCTGCCCTAAATCATTTTGTGACTTTGCGGGAACAATCGGACCTGGGCAAAGGCATTAATAAAAACTACATAAAAATAGCGTTCCTTTCACTGTTAGTCTGGTTTGCTGTTACAGGTCATTTCTGATCATCAGATGAAAAATTACACAGTTTTTAAACACATTTAAAAGTTACATATAGTGACTTTAAATAAGAGATTATTAAGGCTAGTTCCCACGAGCTACAGTAACAACAGAGTGTGTGTGTGTGTGTGTGTGTGTGTGTGTGTGTGTGTGTGTGTGTGTGTGTGTGTGTGTGTGTGTGTGTGTGTGTGTGTGTCCAACCCAAATAAACAGTGAATTTGGGCAGGGATGCTTATGACTCATCTAACTGCTAATTTCTTCATTAATTAGACTTAATTAAGCGACTTTGAGTTTGTGAAAAGCGCTATATAAATTCAATTTATTATTAATGCACCATTTTGAAATCTGACTGTTGCCGGGTAAACTTCATGGGAAACAGTCAACTCTATCTGCCATGTCATTTTAGAGAAGCGGCCGCATGGAGTTTACCAAAAAATAGAAATAAAAATAAAAATAAACTCCTCAATGGCTACACACGAGCACAAGTTTGAGATTGATCATTCAAATAAACATGAATTTGTTTATAAAAATGAAATCTATCTTTATTTACAGTAAACATAGGTGTGTGTATGCATAGCCCCAGATGAAAAACACACACACAGACACAGATGCACATACGGAGTTTGCGAATGAGTGCAGGAAGTGTGTTTTCTCACTCCCCGATGGTGTTTGAGTAAGCAAGCACACACATATACAGGCTTTGCTCAGAGTGTGTGTGTGTGTGTGTGTGTGTGTGTGTGTGTGTGTGTGTTGCTGCAGATAGCTCCCCCTCTCTGGTTTATGAATGAGTGTCCTGAGAGGGCTGGATAAAGGTGGTCTGTGCTGCAGCCCTGCTCCACTGACCCTTAAAGGAGGCATTGATGGGAGGACCGGCCGGCTGCCGCAGCTCCAGGACCTGTGTCCGCCTGCAGCACACCGGCAGAGGACAGATGGAGAGGGTGGGCTCTGGTGGGCACAGGAGGGTGGATGAGATCTAATACAGTAAGACTCCTAACAGTGAATTTGTGAAAATGGCAGAGGCTGCCAATTATCAGTTCCGTCGGCGTACAAACACAGCCGAGACCTCCGGCGTGAGGCCACCGCAGGTTTGCTTTTCCTGCACACGGATGCACAGTTGTTGTAAAGCCTGAATGGGTTTCCAATGGCCAAAACAGATACACTTTTTTTTAACGATATTCAACTGCCATGGATAGATAACCTGCAATGGAGCCCCGGACGAAAAAAAAAGAAATTGTCCACCCTTAATGCAATATGCAATGAACTATATCAAAGTCAAACTACATTTTGACAGGAACCACCTTAGAGGACCTTATCATGTCAGTTGATATTGTGCTTCATTCATTCCTATGAGAGTTGCTCAGTGGCGCATGAAGCCAAAAAAAGTTCAACTATATGCCCCATATGAAAATGACCCAGATGACTGGCACTATTTCCGTAGAGCAGACGCACTAGAGACGTCCGCCCGGCCAAGCCGGCTACTTCCTTGCTTAAATGATGATGATAGCATTTAAAGTGAGAATACAACAACCATACCACAGTAAAACGTCCGTCCACGTGCTCAGTCTGGGCTGCATGAATCTAGACACATCCTTATACACATACCTGCAAACTCAGAAGAGCTGAAAAAGGTGACACATCTCTTCTCTTCTGTTTTTCAGACAACGGCAGCTACAGTCTGGTGTTACAATCCTCTCCAGTGAAATACAGACACATTTTTACACCGTTTAGCTGTCAGCATTTTAACCGTGTTTACTCGAGCTGCTAGCTAACGGTAGGCTAACGTTAGCTGCTGCCAACTGTAGAGTTAACTAGCATCCCGTGCGGCGATGTTTCAGTTGCCTCTGACGTCCGTTTTCGGGGAGCATCAGAGAGAAGCGCAGGCATTTAAGTGGCACCTAAATAAGGCACCGAAATCCACGTTGCTATTCGTTCCAGTAGCTAACGGTCGTTAAGGCACCGGTGCCATATTAGCACCGGTTCTCGGACCACCCCCACCCCCTCACCCCCAAAATACAAATTCTTCGGATCTACACGATTCACGTGGAGGACGATTTTCACAGGTATGAATACAGAGCTGCATGCCTAACACCAGCCTGGCCCGGGACTTTTACCGACACATTTACATTGGGAAACAATACAGGTGGAGGACAAATAAACACAACTGGTTTATGAAAGTTTCCACGGGACCAAGGAAATAAAGAAGCAGTGATGAAACTCTCTTCCCAAAGAAGAAGAGATGTGTGGTTATGTTGAGAAATGAAACGGGGGTAATCGAATGAGCTCAGTGGAAAAAACTGGATTGCATTAGAAAGAGAAATAGAAACATCATTAGTGAGCACACAAACACACATTTCCTCTGGCTGGCCAGCAGATTGTATCAACATACGGCTTTTGTTTGAAAGCCGCAGATATGAAATATGGACGTGAGTAAGAGCACTGCAACTAGACCGAGAAGTACTAACCGACACCCCTCCTCCTTTGTTAGCACACATACACACACACACATATAGAGATACACATGGCCTTACCAGCACCACATCCGGGACTAGGCGACCCTTAGCCCCCCTTAAACTCTCTGCCAGATGCAGGTCAACCCTCAAAGGCACTCTGAACTCTCTACCTCAGCGAACCAGAGACACCTTCTTTTTTATTTTTTTCAGATTTACTAATGAGCATTCAGAATGTATTTATTCTGCCTAATGCTTACCAGGTGATGCATAACATTAACATGCAAGAAGATTATAGATACATATAATAATCACGCAAAGGTTCAGAGGGCCCTGACTCTATATAAATGGTTGACATTGACACTAATAGCTCGTTGCCAGGAAACAAAGGGTCTACAGCCAGCCAGATGTTTAGGCATAATATTTACCATGTTCATCATCCCAGTTTGGCAAGTTAGCAAATGATCACTAAATACAAAATACAGCTGAGTCTAAACAAAAAAAACAATGTTTTAAGTTATTACAGTTTATACTCAGGACACCATCAAATATCTGTACCATATCTGGTACCTCTGGGTACCAATTACAGCTGAAAATGTTTTTTTAAAACAGCTTTTTAATTACAGCTGCCAGTCCATGGAGATGACCACCAAGGTCATTAGGATTCATCCTTTTGGGTCCATTTTATCTGCAACAAATGTAATCCATCCAATAGTTGCTGAGATATTTTAGTCTGGACCAAAGTGGTGGACCAACATTGCCTTTCCTAGAGCCATGCTGCTTGCGTGGCTAAGAAAAAGAAAAAAATACTCAAAAAACGAAAGAATTAGAAGTCCAAAACATTTCCAAGTACAATCCGAGAACAGTATAATGTTCTGTGGTTACACAGAAATAATGCAAACCATAATGTTTCAGACAGGAAATGATTCATCAGGCACTGATTAGCAATGAAATGCTAAATGAGAGCCATACAATGACGCTGGCATACTGTACATAACATGATTCTTATTTGGCAGGTGTGTATCAGAGCCGGTTTAATAAGGAGCACGTGTTACACAACCAGATTAGTTTGAAAATGTGACTGGACTAATTGGAGGGAAAAAAAACTGTTCTGGGGCTAAACCTTGAAAGGACACACTTCCCCTGGCCTCTACTGTAAGCATGGCCATACGGACCGATGATGGCTACGTTATACAGTATGTCTTTATGATGTGGTGTGTAGTGCCGTATGGATATGGTGGTCATAAAGAGTGCAGAGAAGCAGGCCCTCTGTCTAGCTGCATGACAATCTGAGGTTGGACCTGAGCCTGGGTAATCACTGAGCGGCCCGGCTCATTCACAACGCCAGCTATACCAGTCCCACGCAGCCACTCACTCACTCAGCATAGTTAGGCTATTTGTACAGTATAAACATTTTGGATGATTATATGTAATTACCCGGTGTTGCACGGGTACACGAACATTCACATTGACTCATAAACACACAAACACACACACACACACACACACACACACACACACGGACAGACAGACGGACTCTCACAAATCTACACACACTGACCTCAGGGATTCTCTTCCATGCTGAAAAGTGTTTACCGAGTAAAAAGGCAAACGAAAGAAGTCAGGCACATGCTCATTGCCAAGGTGCTCTCCAAATAAACACCCATTAAATATGTTCATGTCAATCTCCCCACTTATTGCCACACTCCATAATTTTACTCCTTTTTCTCTCACTCTCTGCTCTCAAAAGAACCGCAGTGCTGACCGTGCAGCTTCATTCATTGCGATTGAGATTTCACGTGTGGCTCTCTCTGCCTTCAATGCCATTGGCCAGAAACAAAACAGTAGGCCAAACGCACGCATTCACTTCTACAGCGGTGCCCCCTCCACCCCCTCGAGCTCGGCTGCCAATCGCGTGTTTTTAACACCGCGCCTGGTCTAAGTAAAGCTCCTTACTGAACTAGATAGGACATGTTAAATTTTACAGCTGGGTCTCCCAGGCCTGAGACTTTCACGCCTGTCCTCCCTCTCTTCCTCCTCACCTCGTGTGAGTTTTAGACCGGGGTTATGCTGGGCTGCAAAAGCGGAGCAGGTAGAGTGAGTGACACATATAGCACAGAGATATAGGCATCGTTATTTCCAGGTTCCTCTTGGGTACTTGAACTGTTTGCTAATCAGATCTGCTTTTAAAGCTGCTAGCTGACAAGCTACTGTAGACGTTTGCTGGTTACTGGCCAACATTACACTTTTTATAAAGGTGTAATCTCTTTGACTTAATGTGAGAATATGTATGTTTTAAAGAAGAAATGACATACTGTACGCACCCTTGCTCAATTTAGTACGCTCTGGGGTTTGGCTGCTACAGTTGGTCTGGTTTGACCACCAGTGGTGGTGGCTAATGTTAGCTAGTAGTGCTGATTTTAGGACTCTTGTGCTAAACTATGTGTTAGCATTTAAAGTGAGAGTACGCAACTTTTGAAAGACTAAATAACACATCCGTTCTCTTACCGTACGTACACACCGCCGCCGACTTGAGCTTCAAAGTTACAGGAAGTCATTCATTTCCAATGGAAGCCGGCTTCTCTCAGCTGCAAGAAGCGGCAAATCCGTCGGCGTTGGTGTCAATGTCGTTTTGGGGCGTGTTGAGCGACCAGATCGCCAAGCAGAAAGTTGAAGTTTGGTCAACTTTATGGTAATGAGCCAGTGTTTCCTCTAGAAAGTTGCTAATGCTAGCTGCCGACCGTTACCTTGAAACCATCCAGCAAATAGACGGTACCGTAGGGTGATTTAACGTCACCGCACATTTTACACACAGTTTAACAACAAAACTAAACGCTGAGTGAACATTACTAGCTACGTTTTTCATGTTGGTTTTGAGCGGTATGCACCCCCACTAACCTGGAAAACGGTTTTAAAACAGTAACGTTACTACAGCGTGTCGGAGGAATACAGCGTTCTCCTGCAACGGGAGTCAGAGGCAGAGGGACCGTCACCGCAGCGTTAGCTAACATTAGCTTCTTGTCTCATGGGGTCTGATAAACAGTAAATTCATCAAAGTCAGCGCGCCCAACACTATTTTCCAATTAACTAGCTGTCAACCCGCGTGAGTGTGGATTTCATGTCGCGGCTTTCATCGCTGTTTATCACTTATTGAGTGAAGTAGCTAGCTAGTACTCGCCCTGCTGTTAATTTGGTTGCCATGACTTCGCGAGTATGATGTCCTGTCACTGTCCCAGTTGCTCTGCTCACCCTAGGGGAGAGAGAGAGCGAATGACAGTTCGCTTGAGTTCAGCAGAGCAGACGGGTCTACGACTTTATCACTTTTCATACATAGCCGAAGGAACGGTGGTGCGTGGTGTACATAGCGGAAACCCTGTTGTGCGTCTGCCCTATTTCTGATACCGTGGCGCTGGAAATTTTACCGTGGCGCACCGCCACTATGCTATCAACACAGAGGAAAAACTGTGAGCTATGACGCGGTTCAGCGGCAAACGACCAGCAACCAATCGGAATATAGACGTCCTTCGCGCTGGCTGATTCCAGAGAAACACACGACAATAAACTTTCGTTCCTACCAAAACATTAGTTCCGAGGAAATGGAGGAAAAGCTCATCATCGCTGTTGCTGGGTTCCCTATAATTTATGATATGACTTTGTTTGCATATAGGGAACAGAGTGCAGCTGACAACACTGTGAGTGGTGTTAGTAAGCTTGTTGCCCTCGCAGTGCACACACGCAGTATCATTCACACAGGAAGTGCTGTGAGGCTGCCTTTGGGCTGAGAGGAACAGGGTGCAGCTGACAACACTGTGAGGGGTGTTAGTAAAGTAAAGTTCAGATTGAACATGATTGAACATAGAATGCTGTACATACAGTTTACACACACATTACACCATCGCTGGGTTCAGTGCAGCTACAGTCTCACTTGGTCTGCTATGGGCACCTACCCTTTTTTATTAGTTAGTTAGTTAGTTAACAAATTTGGGGTGTCTCTACTCCTTACATTTTAAAAATAGCCTCATTACTCCTATTTCAGTTCGGCTTCTTTTCATTCCGGCTTGTCATCGTTAAAAAAACACACAAAACAAAAAACCTATCCAGATAAATCACGCCATCCGGAGAGAGTGAATTTGATTGTGGTTGGATGAGAAGTATAAACATATACCCTTCCGACACCCTATTGGTTTGTACGCGATCCATCGCACCTGCACAGACCGGGTGCTAACACGGCACTGGTGCCTTAACGACAGTTATCTACCGGACCGAATAGCAACGCAGATTTCGGTGCCTTATTTGGCATAAGGCACCAAAATCTGCGTTGCTTAAATGCGGTGCTACTTAAATGCCTGCGCTTCTCTCTGATGCTCCGAAAATGGACGTTAGAGGAAACTGAAACATTGCAGCACGGGATGCTAGTTAACACTAAACTCGACAGCAGCTAACGTTAGCCTACCGTTAGCTAGCAGTGGGAGTAAACACGGTTAAAATGCTGAGAGCTAAACGGTGTAAAAGTGTGTCTGTATTTCACTGGAGAGGATTCTAACACCAGACTGTAGCTGCCGTTGGCTGAAAAACACAGAAGAGATGTGTTTTCAGCCCTTCTGAGTTTGCAGGTATGATTTTAATATAACATTATTATAGTCATTATGGCCTTTAGAAAAATGTTTTTTTTGTGGAGGTGGGCTAGTGCACTATAGGCCTGTGGGGCAGGCTAAGCTTTTGGCCTTCAATGGCATTTTTTCCCCTTTACATTACTTTTACTTTTATACTTTAAGTAGTTTTGAAACCAGTACTTTTACACTTTTACTTGAGTAAAAAGATTGAGTTGATACTTCAACTTCTAGAGAAGTCTTTTTAAACCCTAGTATCTACACTTCTACTCGAGTAATGAATGTGAATACTTTTGACACCTCTGTTAGTTAGCCCTGTATGGAAGCATTTCTTATGCTTCATAACTCATTTATCCAGTGTTTCCTTTAATTTGTCGCCTTTCCGTAGCATCTTCGATAAAGTAATGGGAGAAAATTGACATATTTATGTTTTAAGTGGATTTGAGAGAACAAGAGATGATAAAGCCATTGTTTATTATGTTATTTTTACCACCTTAATTTGTCAAGGGATAATTAGCCTTTTCATGCATGGATTTGGGAGTTTTTTGTAACAGTGCCTTATCTTGTATTGTAAGTTTATCATGTTCTCTGTAGCAGATTAAAAGGGAAGCCAAGAATATTCTGACCTCTGAAATAAAGCAGCCAGAGATAGAATTAGACCCAGTCCAGGTTAGCATGTGTGTGTACCTCAGTAACCATACCACAGGGAAACTTCCGCCCATGTGCTCAGTCTGGGCTGCATGAATCTGGAAACATCCTTATACAGAGGTGCATGCCTAAAACCAGCCTGGCCCGGGGACTTAATGGTATTTACACCCTCCGTATTGTTTACATTGGGAAAGGAGTAAAGAAAACATGTTTTATGAGAATGTTCCGCCCGCAGAGACGTGATGTCAGCGCCGCAGCCTCGTATACAGGGTGGGGCGATGCAAACAAACACTTCATCTTTCTCTCTCTCTCTCTTCTCTTTCTCACCCATCTTTCTCTCTCGGCCATTTGCAGAGGGGTCAGGGAAGGTAGAGTGAGGTGCCTTTCTGATCGCCGGCTCTCACTGGTTGATTCATAGATGCAGCTCGGAGCCGGGACCTGAACAAGAGCCAGGGGCCAGTGTTAGTAAACTGTGGAGAGACCAAGGGAAGTGCCTCATCTGACACACACACACACACACACACACACACACACACACACACACACACACACACACACACACACACACACAGACACACGCACACACACACACAACACACACACACGTCTCGCAAGATGCTCTGTAAATATTTACAGCTCGGCAGGGAGAGAGGAGTGTGGCGGACCGAAGCAGCGGCAGACGAACGTGACCTGACTCGTCCAAGTCCCTAAACCCCACCCCCCCACCCCCCCACTCCCCCCTCCATCACCTCTGACCATCACCGGACTTCAAATCCACTGGGCAAACAACATTACCTTATTCAGCATCTGTGCACTGTGGCTTACCTTAGCTTAGCTTGTGTTGAGGCTTAGGCAAAGAGACATGGATTTTATTATCGTCGGCAAATGTCGATCACTCCCATCATAGTTACCACTCAGAGGAAAGACAAAATGTACCCTTAACTGTATTATGCTATTGACCAATTTGATTAGATTTTCTATACCAAGATCGCAGATATGTGGTCGTTTACTGAATGGTGAGAACCGTCTGTATGAGGAGACATAACATCAGCAATAGTAAAACATCATTCTTATACATTCTGGAACGGGATTTTTTTTCTTGTGAATTAAACGTAAATCAAGACTCGTACAGTAGCTATTGCAGAACAGCAGCCACTGTGGCCACAAGTGGCACATGCATTATAACAGCACATTCAATTTCCCTTTATTTCCTAAGATTCTCTTTATTCAGTTGTTTAAAACATACATGAATGGATTTTCTGGCCACTAGGGGTAAACGCAAGTTGTAAACGCAACATTGACATATTATAACCAAATAAATGTTATAGTTATGGTGAACGTTCTAGTAAGAAGTTGCTTATACAGCCACAACAAGAGCGACATTAGCTTTCATTTGCAACAAGATATCATGACTTCGCAAAAAACATACACGCCCAAGTGCCGTGTTATCGTGAGAAAGCAACACTTGAGTTTAGGAAAAGAATAACCGGTTGGGTTTAGGAAAAGAAGAACGGGGTTGGGTTTAGGAAATGAAAAAAGCGACGGTTGAGTTTAGGAAACGTGAGACGCGGGACACGATGCCCGGTCTCCTGGGTGAAAGTCCAGTGTTTTACCCATCAACCACCCCGACCAACTTCCCTACGCAGATTTTCGCCCTTTCATACTACTCGCTACGGCGTAAATTCACACACAATCGCAAGGTAATGTAAGTCACTGGAGGCCAAAAGGCGTTGATAAACACGCTAAAAAGCAATTATGCGTCTTGATAACATGCCAAAAATGGCATACGAATTGGCGTGTCATACTCATACATAAGCCACTTCGTGAGATCAGTCTGTCATTTGGAGTTGTGTTTCTGGTCTCCTGATGAATATAAGTCCAAAATTCCCTCTAATATTTGCTCTGTTTTGGTCTCCACCAACACCTGAGGGAACTATCTGTCTCTGTAGCTGCTAAATGCTCCACTGTGTTCACCAGCTAGGCGCTAACTGTGCCTGTCTGCCCTTTGGTGCTGGGTAACTAGCATACAGTGACTTTATGAGAGTTTTGTCACTGGAAAACTTCTATCCGCTGCTGTTGAAAACCAGGTTAATGAGAGTGGTGAGACAGAACCCGTAAAGCGGCAGGCCACAAAGGAAAAACAAATGCGCTAAAAAGACGTTAAACCCCCTCTAGAGATGATGATTCTCGGTGGGTTCATCAATACAAGCAAAAGCTTTCACATTGCATGTAGTCAATTGATCTATTGTCAATATACAAGTCTTAAGACATCGTCATTATTCATCATCAGGTCTCACAGGACTCCTGCCTCTCAAAGCCAAAGACGAAGATATTACCTGCCTCTAATTACCTGTTACAACAGTAATCATATAAGCTTCTAAGTCAACATTAGAATCGTTTTAATTGAATGCTGCCAGAATGTCTAACAGCTGTACATGCTTGTTTGAACCTTGAAGTAGTGTCAGTTGGGTGGCAAAACATACACACACACACACACACACACTCACACACAGTGTTTTATCGTGAAGCCCGAACAGTGTCACATAAAGTTGTGAATCACAGATAAGCTTACAGACGGGACTTTTCAGTGATTTATGACACGAGTGGCTCAGGGCCCTGGAAACAGGAGGGGTCTTTAGTTCCTTGCTAAAAATGATAAATTGTCTACACTTTAATTAATAAGTAGCAATTATACCTAATTAAAAATAGGCAGATTTCCCTTAAATCTCAGTAATCTTCTACATCATTACTCAATCAATACAAACAAAGCCTGGGGCCTTATCTTTAATTGGGTGGTTTGTGACACAAAAATGATTAATAACCGGCGCTCTATTTGGCAAAACGCCACCCATCTGGCACCCATGTAGGCTAAAGCAAAGTCAAAAAAGCATGTGCTATTACTACTTGACCCCGGGTCTGGGCTTAGCGTGCCAAAACAATACCAGGACGAGCCGAGCTTCCCAGTGCAGCAATGGAACACAAATAGTAACTTCTAGAAGCCGCCACTACAGAGGAGAAGGGAAACTGAAGGAGGAGGAAAAACAGCAGGACGAAGAAGAGGTGGAAATGGGTGGTGGCCGGGAAGTGGGACTCTTCCTGCCCTAATCACAAGTCAGAGAGTGTTTCCTCTCATTGTAGGAGCTCGAGATCCATTAACCAGCGAGACCCCTGCGTGCACACACACACACACACAAACACACACACACGGACACACGGACACCACTACATACACATCCTTATATTGATAACGTCTTATAGACATGTCTTTTATCGACATATGAACGTTAAACATTTAATACATTATGTCCGTTTGTTGATTGACGCGCCGCGTGAGTCACAGGTACATGGATCCTACTTGGCAGGGCCTGGTGCATTGTGAAGCACTTTGGCTCTGCTCTGATAAACACTTCATTATGAAACCCTGAGGACACAGTAAATATTTGCCGGGCCCTTATCAGCCTGCCTTATCTTGGCGTGAACTCCAGGCACTCCATGACTCCTGGGCCTTTTATTTTCTTAATGCCTTTGCTACCACTGATAACTTCGCAGAAAGGCCTGCAAAAAAAAGTTCCTCTTTGAAAGGCCCCCCCCTGGAAATCACACAACAACACTAACATGTAGGCCAGAGCTTTTATTTGGTCTAGACGTGACTGAATATGACACACAAGTCAGGGCAGAGGGGATGGCTGTGTTGTTGCCCTGCTTCAGGCAGCACCTCCGTCCCAGCTGTACCAGCTCAAGGGACTGATAGTAGATAGACATTTACAGCTACAGAGTTAATCAGTTATGGGTTAAATGTCTGGTGTTCAGTTCCCAGACTGATACATCCATCTCGGCCTGTCTGACCTCACAATGCACAGAGATATCGCTCTCGATAACAGCTATCTGATGGATTACTGTGAGAGGTTAATTAGTGAAGCAGCATATACGGGATCATTTGGATGGTGTTGAATCTCATTGATTTGTCATGCCGCCGGTGAGCAATTACTCCAGCTGTAAGCCTACAACACAGGCTTTTATTGTTCCCCATACACTCCTTCATCTCAGGCTACGGGCACAAAAAGACATCTGGAAATTAAGATCAGTCAAAACGTATCGGTTAGGTAAGGTTAGGCTTACATACCGTTCATTACCAGTTCCACCTCGTCGTTGGTCCAAGCTAATACATCCCTGGTCTTAATTTTCTCTATTGTTTGTCTTTCCCCAAAGTATTTTCTCTATTTTTGAACTTATACTGTACATCCATGGTTTTCAACCGTTAGACAGTTTTCTTCCTGTTTACACCAAGGGGGTAAGCGTCTGTCAACAACCCGTAGCTTCTATGGCGCCATTTTGATGCTAACAACCACTCACCCGCCGTTAGCATCCCATTGACTGCCATTCATTTTGGCGCCACTTTGACAGCGAATAACTTTACATCTGAAGCGTTTAAAGATTCTATTTGTCCATTGTTTATTTCTAAAGAAACACGACAATGTATAAAAGGCTCCATTACCTTGTACCTCACGTTATGGCTCCGTAGCAGACGCTTTTATAAAAATAGGCTAACGATTGTGTCATAACCACGCGACTTACTGTCGCATAATAGAGGAATTACTGTATAGTACAGGAGAATATTGTACTTTTTACTCCATTACATAAAGTGACAGCAGCAGTCTGACTTTTCAAATTAGGACTTGACGTTAAAAACATACATGATAAACTTACAAATGTTGTTTAAAATGTAACCTTAAGGATTCCAAACGCTTTGCCACGTGTTGTATGCAGATCCACCAAAGAGACATCATATAGTATCCTTCAAATAACCATTTGATGCCCACAGAGGTCAAAATATCTAATAGTTCACGCACAAAAAGTCCAGAAAATACAATACAAGCTTGTGTAAACATAAATTGTTGCTGATGTACTTTTACTTATATAGGCAAGATTTTGAATGCATGACTCATATTTTACATTCTGGTATAGTGTAGGGGCTTTTAATAAATTAAAGGATCAGATTTTGTCTTCCACCACTGGTTAATCTTCATATATACTTCAGGTGGCTGCTCTCTAAGGAACGAGAGATGTTTGGTGAGTGCCAGTGTACGTTATATCAGGGGAAAAAAGAAAAAAGGATCATAACACACAGTGTATTAAAAGATTAAAATCTTATCCTGATGGCAAGGATCCAGACACACTGAGTCCCCGACACATTCGACTGGCTTTCCTGAGGATCTGGGCTCCTAAACATTTTCCATTTTAAAATTCCAGACTTCATTCCCCAGGTGGTGCAGACATATCGCTCATCGGCCTCTGTTTATAACAGAACTTTACAGATTATGTAATATTACATACAGTTTATTCAGGGCTTTTTTTCTTTTTTTGTGGTGTTGCCTTTTCATGTTCATAATGAGCAGAATCTGATTGTTTCTGTACCAGAGCCCACCTACAGATCAGTTTATCAACCCTTTTTGTTTGACAGGAGATGGGATTCAGGGACATGCCTTTCTCTGGAAACTAACAGGTCAGTGCTTTATACTGTATACTAAGGAGAAGCCCCCCGCCTGAGTGTCCCACGGAAAGTGGTAGCACAAGGCATCTGGGGCTCTACTTCATGTCTATCCCCATGTCCCATGGCATCGTTCCATTCAAATGCAAAGAAATCACAGCTCGGCAGTGTGGAGCTTTTTTTTTCCAAGATGATTTTTATTGGGAGAACTACAAAAAAAAAAAATATTGTACAGTACAAAGTTAACAGTCTCACACTCAATTTGTAGTGAACTGACTCCCCCACCCCAAAAAAATTATTACAACTATCGTTGTCTTGTCAGTTTTTTTTTTTTTGTTACATTCAAAAAGCTTTACTTCTGATAAAGTAGTCAAAAGTACATAGTGTGCATCCCCCTGTACCTACTATGTACAAACCAAACAGGTTCATCCACTTCCCTCTCCAGCAAACTCAACTCAGACTAGATTTCAATATATATAAAAAAAAAAAATGAAATGAAAATAAAGAGGAATGGGGATTTAGAAAGATTACGGTTGTTGTTTTTAATCAGAGTGTCTGAGTGGTAACAACCTTTAAAAAAATAAAAATAAAATTTCAGAATCCAACACTACATTCAGTTCAACAATGTGTATAAAAGATGCCATTGAAAAATACTTTATTTGGTTAATTTTAAGGCATGTCAAAAGATTGAACCCCATAGGCACTACACAATAATACTGGGGCACAAGGGATTGCTACATTCTTTAGCACGTGGCTGGAATCACAGTGTGACCTCGTGCAAACAGAGAGAAAACAGAAATACTTTTTTGGTTAATTTATTGACTTGGGTTCTTTGTCACTGAAGTCTGATCTAGATCAACAAAAGAAGTAAGGTTTGGACGGTCTGTACAACCACATTGTTTATACATTCTACAGAAACACCTAAATAGGGATCCTCCTCCAAAAAAAAGAAAAAGAAAAAAAAGCCTTCTACAGCACTGACACAACCTCGGGAGCAAACAGCAATCACGCAAACCTTTTTTTTAATAAACGTAAACAAGGAAACAAAATTAATGAAATAAATATCACATACGTTCTCTTAAATTAAGTTTTTTTTCTTTTTTTTTTAACTCATTTACAATAAAAATAACCAAGTGAAGTTACAAACAAGGAGAAAAAAAAACAATATATATATTACTGTGAAAAGAACATACACTCCACTTTATGCAGATTAATAATGGCGATCATAATTTAAACATAAAAGAATATAGATCTATTGCTTCATCATACTTGATAAATACAGTATGGACACAAATTACCAATGTAGCCTATACTTTTTTCACAAGATAATAAATAAGTTAAATAGTCCATAGCCAGTTATGCACAGCTATGCAAATCACTCAAAAAAAAAAAAAAAAAAAAAAAAAAAAAAAAAAAAGCTAAAAAAATATATATTCAACCATCAGCAGTGATTTCCCCAAACAAACCCAACTCAAGAGCGCTTTTTATCCAAGCAACAAACTAGACTAACCAAACGAACCACTGGGTGGCGCTGGGAGAAGACAAATCTGGAATGGAAGTTGAAGCTTTCAGAAAAAAAAAAGAAAAAGAAAAAACCACACACACTTTGATAAAGAAAAAAAAAAAAGTTACTTTGAGTCAAGGCATATTCTTGGCAGGATGGGAGGAAATCTGAAAACTGCTTAGAGTCTCTTCTTCTTGTCAAGTCATGTTACCCACACATCTAATCCTAGGAAAAGTGTGGCTTGTCTGATAGAGCAAAAGGGAGAGGGGGCTGCCATGGGCCCTCGGGCAAGGCACTGATGGAATGCCTTCTGTTTGCTATCTTAAGTTTTAATACAGCTATATTACATACAAGGAAAAAAAAAAATACTAAATTAATGCCAGGTCAAGGACACTTTTTAAACTGTTTGAAGCTTTATTGATCCCTGTGTGGGTGAAATCTTCTCTTGCCCCCCTCCAGGGAGGTCAGAGCAGGGTCAACACCACTGGAGCTGGTAGGGATTCAATGTCTTACTCGAAGGCACTTCGGCAGGGTGGTTGTTGCTGAAATGGGGTGGGGGGGCTAAACCAGGATCCTCTGCTTGAACGACAGTCTACCTTACTCACTGACACCCCCTGGCCTGGCTCCTTAACCACCCTGCCTTACCAGTCCATAAATCCATATGAAAACAAAACATGATTAGTCATCTGAAATCGACAGCCTGCTGAAGATTGGCAAACGTCTTCCAGCGTCCAGACTCGGGGACTCGGAGCCGCTGAGGCTCCCGGAAGAGCTGAGGGACCCGCTCGCATAGCTCTCGCGGTCAGAGAGAGAGTCCGGCGGGCTGGGAGGTGGCTCGAACACCGGTGACTCGCTGAGGCGGCGCAGCGCCTGCAAGTGGCTCATGTTGTAGGTCGGAGGGGAGGGCGGGCACACGCTGCTCTGCATGTTCCCGTAGTAGGCACCGGTGGAGTGGTTGTTGGTGTAGCCGCTGGGGGTGTGCACAGCCAGGGGAGCAAGTAAGGCTTTTAAGTCCTGTCCGGGGAAACAGAAGGCACTGTTGATGCAGGACATGGAGTTGGGAGAAAGCACATCGTCGTAGAAGCTGGAGGTGGAGGTACAGGACGAAGCGGTGTTGGGTGGTGGTGGGGTCCGGGACATGGGACTGTCGAGCAGGGGAGACTCGAGTCCGTGGTGGCTGGAGAAGCCGGAGAAGCTGAGGCTGTGGTGAAGCTTTGGTCTGTCCCTCTGGGTGTAGCCGAGCTGCTGCTGCTGCTGCATGACATCCCTCTGGCCGTACCCGCACAGCTCGCGAGCCGACCTGGACTCCCCTGCCTGCATGTTAGCGTTGGCGGCCGGAGCAGGCCGGCGCTCGTCGGCGTTGTGGATAAAGTGACACCGGGGACCGTAGGGGCAGAAACCGATGGTGTGGAAGGTGCGGCACGGCTCAGTTTTGTATTTAGGGTGGCGGGACAAGCTCCTCAACTCGTGGTAGCCGTGAGCGAACTGACATTTCTCCCCATACTTGCACGACCCGTTCTCCTCGAAGGGCCGGCACAGCTCGGTCTTGTAGCGGGTGGAGTTAATCTGAGAGCCGGGCTTCTGCTGCAGCACGCCCCGGTCTCCGTTGTCGCTGTAAGCGCGGTCGCGGAACTTGTTCTCCTTGTTCATAAGGGCCGTGGCGCTGCTGCTGCTGTTGCTGCTGCTGCTGCTGCTGCTCGGTGTGTTCTCCTTCAGGCTGCTGTAGGAGCCCATCGAGTATTTGTTGCCGTTGTTCATCGCCTCCACGTTGCTGGTTGAGTTTCTGCGGAAAAATCCCGGTGTGAAGGGGCCACTGGAGCCCGGAGTCGTGACCGGAGCCCCCACCGCTTTCTTGTCCAGCATGCTGTTGATGTGGAGGGCGTTCATGTTCATGCTTTTATCCTGCTGAAGGAAAAGGAAAGAACGATCAATGTCAATGTACTTCAAGCACTAATTATGTGACTATTTTGACCACATGGCATGTTTAAGACTTTGTTTGCCTGCAACGCGACAACTTGTTGCAGCTGAACACATAATGCTAACTCCACTGAAGTTGAAGCACGCTAAACTCGGCCATCGTTACGTCAAAGTGCTTCGCCCCGGTTGCAAACACAACAACTCCACAGATTATCAAACGTTTACCTTGTAAAGCATGTCCATGTCGTAGAACGCAGACAAGACAGTCGCAGACATCTCTTTTCCCCAAGTTTGCTGCCGCACTCCCTCTTTCATGGAGGACCGAGCAGGATCCCAGAACGCGACGTGCGGAAATGTTAGTTTGTGCCACGACTGGTTTTGGTTGTGGAAAAGTTACTTTAAAAGTTTATGTGCAGTTTAAGTCCGTAGAAGAAAGAGAGAGGGAAAAAAAGAAAGAGGGGATAGGTTTGTATTGTTGAGTTGTAGTTTTACGTCCTCCCCTCGAGAAGCGCTGAGCCAGAGTGCTTCACTGTGAGCTCTAGCCTTTTTGCATGGGTATAAATGCGTGGCGGCGGCCGGGGAGGGGCGAACTGAAGTCGGTGCAAAGTTTTGCGAGGAGCCGCCTCCTCCCCTCCTCTCCGAAAAAAACTTCCATTCACCGGTTGACCGCCTATTCTTTAACACCACGCCTTGAAATCCAACCCCAGTACTAACCCCCCTCCTCCTCACACCCCTCTAAAACTTTTTTTTTTCTTTTCTTCTTCTTCTTCTTTTAATCACATAACCAATTTTGTGGAAGTTGGTTTTGCTTTTTTGGTTTACTCTCGCTGAGAAAGAATGCAGAACTATCAAGGGACGTCCATGCATGCAAGCTGTTCTCCAGCAAATTAACCATAGGCCCATTCGCACCTGAGTCCTCTAATGAAGCAGCATGCTGGGGGGAAAGGGGGGGGGGCTGCCTTGCTCAAAACTTCCATGACTGAATTTAAATGAAAGGGAAATGGTTCCTCAGACACCCCTAACTCCCCAAGTCCTTTTTTTTTTTGGGGGGATTTGAACCAACGACCTACCAGGAGACAAGGCCGCCTGCTCTATCTGGACCACCACACTTTGGAAGCTGACATGTAGGGTCTATTTGTAATGGAAGGAAACTCTGCCTCTCCCTCTCTCTCTCCCTCTCCCTGTGGATGGGGTGAGACCACAAGTATGAGCGGAGAGAGAAGAGTCCAGGCAGAGTGCAGTACAATTTTTAGAATCCACTGGTTGCGTAATCGACTTCCACAGTGCAACAGCAGCCCATTCCACTCTACTACACATGGAAAATTGACAAGTCAATGCCTACTGTGGGCCTACTCCCACGGGGTACACATATTGTCTCTCATCACTAAAACTTCAAAATGTTGACTTTGACTTAACGATTAGAAATGACTCCTAAAAGCACAAAATGTTGAGTCATTCTAAGCACACAAATGGATTGACTTTTGTTAAATCATTTTTAAGCCAGTCTTAAATTCCTAAATAACTTGTTTTTCTCAATCTCAGTCCAGACTGCAGGAATGTTGGTTTCATGAGGTCCGGCAGAGCAACACTGCCCCCATGAGAGCAAAAAGGAGAATTGACTGGGGAAGGACTGGGGCGCCACCTGCTGAGCAGAGCTGGAACAAGATTTCAAGGTACAGTCAGGCCCATTTAGCTGTCATTAATAGCCCACTTTTATCATAGACAAACATGGTCTTTTATGTCTCCTCTTTTCAAAGAGAGGATACAGCAGAGCTCCAGACGCAGAGAAGCATCCACGTTTAGCCACCCAGTGGCCACTCTAATCACTCTATTTTGCAATAAGCTGCCCCTGTCTCAGCATGATGTAACCTTCTCAGCATGGTAGAATGTTCACTTGAAAATGTCAAACTACTCTACTTTGCACTTGGAGTTATGTCAAGTTTTTAAAAAAACCACAGTGGAAAGATTGCAGTGTTGGCAGCAGAGGACGGGACTCTATATCAGGACTCTTTATGTCAGGGCTCCATAACACAGAGATTTTGGTCAGGAGGGTGTAAAAAGTAGTGCAACACATATCACCAGAAATTGCCGGTTTCTGCGACACTGGTAACCATTAAGCCTTTTCCACATGGGATCATAATTGGCAAAGTGGTCACAAAAATGATTTTTCTTTCTGTGACATGATTCAATATTCTCATAAGTGCTGAATGGTTTGGTTAAAGAAGCCGGGAGGAAGGTTAAAAAAAAAGAAAGAAAAAAAGAAGGGAAAATAGCAACGGGCGAAAAACAAGTGACATAACTGCATGGAATCTACTACTACCAACCCTAAAATTAGGCTGAGGGCTGCCCCAGGACTATTTGCGCTTTTGCAAGTTGTGATAAATAGCTAAATGTGAAGGACGGACACGACGAGGCTCCTGAGAAATCCCTTGAACATGTCCTCGTCCGCAGAAACCGCTTGTCCCCATCACACGACTGTGTTTTTTTTTATATGGGGGAGCTGTTCCAAAACATTACATCAGTTTTACTGTAACAGGGCTAGCACGGAGGGAGAAGGGTCCAAGCTGTGTGAGAGGCAGGCGCGCGCACACACACACACACACACACACACACACACACACAGAGGACAGTAGTCCATTGTGCCGTCCTCCTAATTACATAACCAGGAAAAGTAGAGGGAAGCATAAAAACACAGTCCGATGGGAAGAATCCTGCAGTAAATTAAATTTCACAGGAAAATAACACCTCGTATAAACATACAGTAGAAGTCGAAGCGTATACTGAAATACATCTTTGGTGACGTGTCAGAGAAAAACACTCAGTCGTAAAGCTCGTCTCGCTGCACAATCGCACCATTGAAGTTCGTGTTAGTGAAGTAAGTTTTAGGCTCTGGGTCGGTTTGTTCCGAACCTTAAATCCCTGCAGGAACGCTGGGAGAAGGCCCAGCGCTCCGTGTACTCAACGCTGACACCGGTCAGGTCTGTCGAGTCACACTTTCCGCGCTGATAGGAGAACAAGTGTTGTTTTGAACGAGCTCGGGCTGAGCTGTTGTTATGGCTTCTGCGCACATATTCACACGGTGTTCATATTATTATTGTTACTGTCTAGGTTTTCTCTCTACTATCTCTTTACTTATATGGTGCTCTTTGGAGGCTTTTATATAGACCTTAGTGGTCCCCTAATACTGTATCTGAAGTCTCTTTTATATAGACCTTAGTGGTCCCCTAATACTGTATCTGAAGTCTCTTTTATATAGGCCTTAGTGCTCCCCTAATACTGTATCTGAAGTCTCTTTTATATAGACCTTAGTGGTCCCCTAATACTGTATGTGAAGTCTCTTTTATATAGACCTTAGTGGTCCCCTAATACTGTATCTGAAGTCTCTTTTATATAGGCCTTAGTGGTCCCCTAATACTGTATCTGAAGTCTCTTTTATATAGACCTTAGTGGTCTTTTATATAGGCCTTAGTGGTCCCCTAATACTGTATCTGAAGTCTCTTTTATATAGGCCTTAGTGGTCCCCTAATACCGTATCTGAAGTCTCTTTTATAAAGGCCTTAGTGGTCCCCTAATACTGTATCTGAAGTCTCTTTTATATAGACCTTAGTGGTCCCCTAATACCGTATCTGAAGTCTCTTTTATATAGGCCTTAGTGGTCCTATCTGAAGTCTCTTTCCCGAAATTCAGCCTTGGTGCAGAATTACAGCCACTAGAGCCAGTCCCACAATGAGCTTTCCTTAGGATGTGCCATTTATGTGTCTGTAGCTTTAAATGCTATTGAGGAGGGGGGGGGGGTCAAGGTGGAGGGTCAGCTGCCACTTTGCTCTTTTGAAAGCCATGATGTCTCTCTCTCATGGGTGGGCTAAATTCTCTGGGTGGGCAAAGCAGAGAAAGGGGAGGTAACCTTGCTCCTTATGACCTCATAAGGAGAAGATTCCAGATTGGTCCATCTGAGCTTTCATTTTCTCAAAGGCAGAGCAGGATACCCAGGGCTCGGTTTACACCTATCACCATTTCTAGCCACTGGGGGACCATAGGCAGGCTATATTAATGTTAAAAAAAAACAACCTAATAAAGTGAAATTTTAATGCCATGCCTCCTTTAACATTAAAGGAGTTAGACAGTCAACGTCTTTCCTTTTAGGAATAATAGGTCATTGGACAAAAAAAATGCAATGATTTCAGACAAAATTCTTTTTATTAAAAAGACACCAAGGAACAGTAATCATAAAAATTAAAAACACATCTGGTAATCAATGAGGGCAACATTTGAAAGACAAAATAAGAGACAAGTACAGAGTAAAAAAACAAACAACCCAATGTTTTCTTCATTCCCTTGATGTGATAATAAAAGGTCTGTGGTCTCATGCGTTGGTTCATTGAAGCATCTACCTGATAACTTCTCCTTTATTTCAACATTACAAAACCTGACTTTTAACAAATGTTTTCCTAATAAAAAGTGGGCTATTATAGGCAAACACTGCTAACTTCTCTACCTCAGCCTCTCCAGCACATCTAGAGCCAGAGTGGCCCTCTGGTGCCGCAGCAGCAGGCGGGTGTGCTCCGCGGTGAAGGAGAACTGGGGCAGGCCAGGGAGGGAGTCCAGGGCCTGCTGCGAGCCCAGGGCCCCGGCTCGGGCCCGAGTCGACAGCGTATGGATTTGGTGGACTGCGATTCCTGGGGCCTGGGTCTGCTTAAAGGTCACGGCAAGGGAGCCGATGTGTCTGTGGAGCAGCTTCGCCCACTGGACCGGCTCAGCCCACAGGTTCAGATCCCCCTTCTCGAACAGGAAGTCCTCTTCGTTCTGGTCGATGGGCAAAATGGGAGTCTGGTTACTGGCATGTTGATGTAAGTTAGTGTTATTTGTGGATTTGTTTTGGGCCACTTAGGAGAAAACACAACAGTTATAAAGTTGGGTTACACTTTCCTTGAAGGTGTCAACATAAGAGTGACATGACACTGTCATGAACATGACAGTGTCATGTCACTCTTATGTTGACACCTTCAAGGAAAGTGTTACCTGAAGTTGATATGATGAACCGTTACAGTTACACATCTAACAGATACAGAGCCGCACTGGCCCTGTTTAGACCTAGCATTAGCATGCGTCTTGGGTGATCTGATCACAAGTGGATGGATCCAAGTATGTCAGTTCACAACCTGGCATTAGAACGCTTCCCGGCATGCTCGGATATCACTTCCCCGCTCTATATGCAGATAAACACGTAGTAAACACATGGCTAATACAGCAGGCGTTGAGATGTACGATTACAAGAATGTCCGTACTAATTAGGGCTGTGCTCGATTGAAGAAATTCTTAGTCGACTAACACTCATTCAATTGTATCGACTAATTGATTACCGTAGTTGATTTAAGCGACAGATCTGTAAATCGGAGTTTCTCCGCAAAGAGTCCTGCAAAAGCACCACTTTAATTCTTGTGTTTACCAGAGATGTGCTCGTACATTTCTTGGAAATTAGTCATTCAGCATGAAAAAAAGCATAAAACATGACTAATGGACTAAAGAAATCTAAGTTGACTAAGAACAAAACGACCGATTAGTCGACTAATCGACTAAGAGGGAGCAGCCCTAGTAGTAATATCCTACATATATGTGAATTTGGGTAACTTTTATGAACCAATGAAATATGTGGTTATTTGTCTACCTCCATGGCACCGACACAGCCGTAAAGTTGCCGTTAAGTTGCTGTCACTAGGAGACAATACAATACAGAAATACGCATCATCATTTGACCCACAGTGCAAAAATAATGACTAGTGCAGCTTCAAGAATACAGACTCTTGGCCTTTACAGCCACAAGACGCCGTGAGTTACTTTGCTCAAAGTTATGTCTTACAATGCCTCTCAGCTGTTTCCCAGGGCATCTTCAAAGTCTTTCATAGAAAGAACCAACCAACCAAGTGAACAGGAACCAAAACTAAACAGGCAGCTAAACAAAGTGTGGCTGGAGAGCAGAAACCTTGGGGACTCAAAGCACTCTTCAGCTATTTTGACTACTACTGTGAGCAGAATAAAACAAGGGCAAGGGAAATACAAAAAAAAAAAAATATATATATATATAGTGCCATCTGTCCCTGGGATTCCACGCTTTACACGCGTGTTAAACCAACCCAAATCACTTAAGTGCCTTAAGTAGTGCTTCTACAGTCTATTCTTTGATATTTGTCCCACATTTGGAAGTAAACGAACAATCTCTGTTGTAGTGAAAGAAAACGAAACCGCGATAGTCATCGTGGTCATCTGTCGTCAGTTTCACTTCACGGAAATCATCAACGTGTAGTCTACAGTCAGATAGCTCTTTTTTCTGTAGTTATGTGTGTGCTTCCTCACCAGACTGGAAGCCTCGTCTGGAACCGCGTCATCGTAGGCTTCTTCATCTCCCAGCAGCCACTCGGTCAGAGCGAGGACACCCGTCGGTACCTGCCCCCACAGCTCAAAGAGCCGACACAGGAGCTCCACGCCCGAGTCCAGGGCCACCGGAGGACACACGGACACACCGGAGACATCTGAGGACAGGAGAGGCCACGCGGTTAAACACAGTCTGCGAACCGGGTTGAAGACATTCAAGACCCACAGAAATAGTTTACAGTCACACAGCAAAGAGCTCGGTGGTGTTTTTTGCCCCCAACTGCTCTTTCCAGGCAGCGCTGTGACTGCTGCCTTCAAGGCACCTAACCCTAACCCTAACCTTGACCCTAATCCTAACCAGTGCCTCCCAACAGTGCCTTCCAGGACCGTTGGGGGCAAAAAAACACTGATAAACCAACAAAGACGCACCTGGAAAATGAAAGGAACAATAAAACAAGCATGTTCAAAGATCTTAAATGGTCTTCGTCCAAATCCCAAAACAGCTTTGGGTGCTTGTGTCGTGACCGCGTCAGATTTTCCCGCCCTTAACCAACTGACTCGACGGCTGTTGCCGATGCCGTGTCATTACTGTGTCAGCTGAGCAGTGGTTCAACTTCACCTTTAGTCTTAAGTTCAGCTTTGGAATGACCCCGGCGCTGGGATCTGAGGATATGCTCAAAGCTCAGAATGGGGTAAAAGGTCAGGCATACAACGGAGAAAGAAAAAAAACAAAACATCGAAAGATCTCAAAGGTTTTGCTGAGAGGAAGACGCAGAGCGCAGACCTGCAGACTGATCTCATGAAGTGGCGTATGTATGACACGCCAACTTGTATGCCATTATTGGCGTGTTATCAAATCAATCACATGCTCGTTTTTTAGCGTGTTTATCAATGCCCTTTGGCCTCCATTGACTTACATTACCTTGCGATTGCGTGTGAATTGACGCCGTAGCAAGTAGTATGAAAGGCAGAAAATCCATGCGACTTTGCGTCCCGGGTGTGATGTTTCTTTTCCACGTTTGTTGTTTTCCTAAACCCAACCGGTTCTTCTTTCCCCTAAACCCAACCCGCGTGTGACGTTCCTAAACCCAACCGTAGCCTCGTGATAACACGTACCCTCGTGATAACACGCCACGTGGCTTTAGAAAGCACCACGTGGCGTGTACGTTTACGCTGTGACGTCGCAGACTGTCGTCCACTGTATACGACGTAGACACGGATAGCTCAATGTGTACAGATAACACGCCACTTGGCTTCAGGAAAGTGGCGTGTATGTTTATGCGAAGTCATCATGTCACGTTGGGGACTGGGTTGCTCCAGCTGTTGGTAACACCATCACTTTGTTGTCAAGTCCTTCGTAAGTTCATAGCAACCACTAGCTTGTTTCAAACTAGGGATTTACGAAATCAGTTTGCATCATTACAACTCAAGAAATGTAGCAAAGACTTCAGTAATGTGTAAATCGGATGCTAGAAAACTGAATCTGAGGTGTTAAACCTGACTGTTGGAGCCTTTGTAAATGCACATATGATGATGGTTTTAGGTTTTGTCTTGAGAAATGTGTGTTTCAGAGGTAATAGTATTTATGCAGTTGAGAACGGGTGGAAGCTATCCATTGTATGTTAACTAAACCCTCATTATTTGATCATTTATTCAAAGTTAATGTGTAATGTTTTGTAATTTGAGGTCTGTGGTTTGTTTTTCCCCAATCTGGTTTCTAATTGGGTTTCTACAAGAGTGGATTGTGCATGAGGACGTAGACCCGACCCAACCCACAGAGTACCGTGTGATGCGGTGGCATGAAAGGGAAAAACCATTACCCAGAGTGGTGTGTCCCTGTATCCAAAATAATAAAATCCAAGGCCTCACTAAAACTGAAATAAATAATTCTAAATAAGTCAGTTTCCACAACTCAACAGTACACTGTGTATTTGTCTGTCACTGCGACACAAGCCCCAAAACAAGAGGGGAAAAGACTGCAGCATTATCAAATATGTAATCAATATTCCAGGTTTGGTCAAAAATATGGCAGACGAATATCTGATTACTGAGCACCTGTATGTAGACAATTTCCCACCTGATTTCCTCCAATACCCTTGTGTGGTGTAGGTCTATAACTGTTAGTGCGTGTGTTTAAATGATGCAGGGCTGACAGTATGATCCAAGCTTAGTGTGTGTGAGTGTGTGTGCGCGCATGTGTGTCTTCTCTGGGCTTGGACTGCCTTCTGGGAAACAAAACTATAACTCATGTAACTAACCACGATCAGGGTGTGTATGAAAACGGTTCTGCACGTTGCACCAGTACGCGCTGTGCACACACAGTAAGCGCAAATGTTGCCTTTAATTTCCTGTTTACGTGTTAATGAATGGATGGATGAATGGACTGCCTGCATACGTGAATAAGATGTTCATGTTGACAAAAATAAACATTTTTTTTAAGCATTCTTGCTATTTGTAGTCTCGTACAAAAAGTCCTCTGTTGCCACAATGCTTCTACACACACACACACACACACACACACACACACACACACACACACACACACACACACACACACACACACACACACACACACACACACACACACACACACACACACACACACACACACACACACACACAGGCAGGCAGGCAGGCCGGTCATGAGCCCATACAGTGTTGCAAGAGTGAAGGAAGTGCGAGTGCAAGGACACGCACTTCAAACAGAGGGAAAACATAACGTATGACTTCATTTAACGACTCCAGTTGTCCACGCAGCAACCATCTGACACAGAGTGTGTGTGTGTGTGTGTGTGTGTGTGTGTGTGTGTGTGTGAGAGAGAGAGTGATGTTCTCCCACCTTGACCATCCTCACCACAGCTGACACCCAGATAACACCAGAGACATCAAAAGGCTTTAAGAGACACTAGCCAAAACACTACCACTATGGGAAGAGAGGAGAGAGGGTGGAGGTATACAGACCCCCATCAGCACACATACAGTATAAAAAACACACACACACACACACACACACACACACACACACACACACACACACACACACACACACACACACACACACACACACACACACACACACAGATTGTTTTTCCTCTTCAGAGAGGAGGCGTAAAATCGGAGCAGAGCCTGAAGTCTGAGCAGAGAGGGAAACCCGGTCTGTGAACATTAGAGGCTGCTGATTGTACCGTATTAGAGGAGATTTAAGAGTTTAGGAGCTTGAGTGACAAATTCCTTTCTTTACCAAGAAGCCGCCTCTTTCTGGGACAGCCCAGCCTCTGATGTCAAGCCTTTACAGCCCCCCTCCACCACCCCCCAAACATTAAGGGACATAATAGGAAATCTTAGCTGCATTCAATTTATCTACTTTTCTATGGAGGTTTCACACGTCGCTTAATGCGATTTCCCTCCACAAGCTTTTGCCGCAGAATACTCCGTTTCTCAAGGGGATTGTCTTTCATGCCGTTACTGCCATGTGTGTTGGGTGGTAGTGTGTGTGTGTGTGTGTGTGTGTGTGTGTGTGTGTGTGTGTGTGTGTGCACACGCTGGCATGAGTTTAGTCCTAAGAAGTTATTGTTTGCGTTGAAAGTCTGTGTGAGTTTAATCTTGTCTCTGCAAATGACAATATCAGTGCCAACTGGTGAATGAATGGGTTGGAGTAAGATTGGGTGAGGCTGTGTGTGTGTGTGTGTGTGTGTTGTGCAACTGGCATTCATTGGCACACACTCCATTCACTGGCACTCTTAAAGTACATTTTAAACTGGGCAGGGCAGGAGTGTGAGGGGAAAACTTAACCTTGTGCCACTTGTGGAAACAGTATAACAGTTGTACCATTCTGAGCTCCTAAAGGGTTTAAAAAAAAATAAAACTAAACTAAGATCTTTGGTTTCCTTGTTAGAGACTCTGGCAACCAAGTTAAAAAAAAAAAAAGTGCTTTACATGTAAATCTGCAGGAACCAGAACAAGCTCTTTATCGTGAACACACACTATTATCTTCACTGCCAAAGATCCACTTGAGCTTATTACGGACATGGACTGTTAAGCTGCGCCCAGTTCTGTGCCGCATGCTAACGAATAGCTGGTTTTGACTAGTGTGATCACACAAGTGAGTAAACTGAAAGAAAAAAAGACAAAGAGTGTACAGCCATGCTAGTGGCTCTGTGAGGCTGTACTTATAGGTACAGCAGTGCTTTGGGCTAAATGCTAACACTAGCATGGCTGCTACACCACAATGAAAATACTAACATGCTGGCGTTTAGCAGGTGTAATGTTTACTATTTACATCATCTTAGTTTAACGTGTTAGGTACAGACAAGGTTGACGGGAATGCCGTCAGTTTTTTCAGGCATTGGGTACAAAGTCCATCTCCTTATGAAGATCATGTGGTAGGGCTAAAAGCTCTGGAAAAGGCTAGTAACAGGAGCTTGTGTTGGCCTAGTTCTGTTTTTCTTCTTCCCTGGTTTCGCTTCATCTTTTACGATTAAATGACGGTGGCATTCCGAAGTCATAGTTTGATTCATGTTGATCCCTGCACATATTGCAAATGTGCCAAACAGTAAACTACATTAATTTGTATACTAACAGCAACTGCAGAATATTATTACATACTGTTTACAATTTATACTGTATGTAGTATGACACTGGGATCCAGAAACAGATGTTTCTGCACTGACGTGGATTACAGCTGAAAAAGTTGAAGGCTAATTCCTGACACTTGTGAATTAAAGGTCCAGTGTGTAACGGGTTTAGTTGTTCATTATCAAAATCTGTGTTGCCCGTTCACAAACATGTCCTTTTTCATGAATATTTACCACCACCATCAATTCGAAGTATTCCTTTTGGCTTGAAATTTTACATTTGCATGAACTGGGGTAGACGCTCCATATTCATGTGCCTAGAGTGCGGTTCGGGACGCATTTTTCTGTCCGAGCCTGACCCGAGCCCGACACAGTTAAAATCTTGTTTTTTCCTTCATACTAATGACACACGTACGTTTGTTTGTGCGGAAAGCCAATTTTTATTAAAGGTCCCATGGCATGAAAATGTCACTTTGAGCTTTTTTAACATTAGTATGAGTTCCCCCAGCCTGCCTATGGTCCCCCAGTGGCTACACATGGTGATAGGTGTATTATGTGTCTTATGAGGTCATAAGGAGCAAGGTTACCTCCCCTTTCTCTGCTTTGCCCGCCCAGAGAATTTGGCCCACCCATGAGAGAGAGACATCATGGCTTTCAAACAAGCAAAGTGGCAGTTGGTCAAGGCCACACCCCCACCAACCACCTTGCTCCCCCCTCTCCTCCTCAATAGCATTTAAAGCTACAGACACAGAAATGGCACATCCTAAGGAAAGCTCATTGTGGGACTGGCTCTAGTGGCTGTTATTGTGCACCAAGGCTGAATTTCAGGAAAGAGACTTCAGATACAGTATTAGGGGACCACTAAGGCCTATATAAAAGAGACTTCAGATACAGTATTAGGGGACCACTAAGGCCTATATAAAAGAGACTTCAGATACAGTATTAGGGGACCACTAAGGTCTATATAAGAGAGACTTCAGATACAGTATTAGGGGACCACTGAAGTCTATATAAAAGCATCCAAAGAGCACCATGTCATGGGACCTTTAAGCAACTGTAGGAAGGCATTCGGAAATGTCAACAGATGAGCGCATCAGCTCACGTTAACACAGGCGCGCATCTACATAATAAGCTTTATTAAATTTCAAATGTTCAATGCCTTATTGCGCTGATGTGACCGAACCCGAACATCATTTCTAAATATTTGTCCGAACCCGGCAGGCTCGGTTTGGGTATCCATCATCTACATGCGCCATCTTGAAATAGGTTAGCCAGTTAAGGGACATACAGGACATACTGCTCCGCCTTTCACGTTTTTCCTGTCACATGATGAACTCACAGGTGCTGCTAATGCTGCTAATGGGTATCGTAGCTTCCCGGGCCCGGCAAGTTTGAAGAAGGAAACATGGAGGGCCACACGTATTCAAAATCAAAATTTTAGGAACAGGAGTCTTCTTCTTTTTGAAGTGTGAAGGCTACTGTAGCGTGTGGCGAGAGAGTTGATTGCGATATATGATCTCAACGCTAGATGGGAGAAATTCCCACACATTGGACCTTTAAGACATGACATGGAACCAATTTCAAAACAGTAAACCTTTGAGTACAGAAGAAGAGGTGTTGCCCTGGTGGTCTAGGGGTTTAAGGCTCAGACCATGGATCACGACATCGCAGAGCGTTCCTGCAAGCCAACATCCCCGGTTTGAGTCAGACAGAAGACCATCGTTGCATTTCCCCCCCTTTCTTTTTTTCTTCTCTCTCTCTCTCTCTCTCTCTCTCTCTCTCTCTCTCTCCCATTGTTTATTGTCATTCCTCTGCTCAGCCTCCCACATCTGAGGGATTTGAATTAGAAGCCCCCGCCTCAGCTAACTGCTTCAACTATCCATCCCACCTGGGGGGCGGTAACCTGCTGACGGGCCACCGTACAGGTCCTTCAGCTACACCTGCTCTGCTGCACAGTCAGCTCTTTATTCTACACACCCTGGACAAAGGCTGTCTGTCCAAAAGAGGCAGCAAAGATCTAGATAGATAGCTAGCTAGATAGATAGATAGATATGTAGGATTTAATCTGTGATCAGATGGGGCTTCTGAAAATCCATTTCATAAAGCTTAAGTGTATTATGGTACTGTGAAAACAAGACTTTCAGTTGCAAAAACAGAGCAAGATGTCCATACAACAGCAGCAAAACACTCACGTTAACTTTCACGAAAAGGCTCAATTCGTTCCTCCTCACGCATTAAACACGCACACACGCACCCACACACACACACGCACGCAGTGCGAGCTACAGACGCCTCAGTGGAGCCGAGCCACCAGGATGCATAGGTGTGAGATCGAGAGGTGTGAAATAAAAACACACACTTTACAGCCCCGACTTCCTCTGGTGGTGAGAAGACGGGGAGTGTGGAGACCAACAACAACAACAACAACAACAGGAAACATTACCGTGAAATTAACAGCACAAAACTTGGTGAATGGTGAGAATTACCATTGGAATAATGGTCTGAGAAGAAATGCTAGTAGTCTGAGCTCACTGTAGCAACATTTGTCATGAAGCACAGTCAGTGATCAGTCAAAGGATCAAATTCAAGCCAAAGGCTGCCTTGACAGGAAGCCAAAAGCAGTCATTCTATCATGGAAACAACACGTGACCTGTGGTCCTTTCATTTCCTATGAGACACAAATCAAAGAGGAGCTACAGGTAAACATAGGTGGTAAGCCTGTATATTCTCTGCAGGCTATATATATATATATGTTTTTATTTTTTATTTCTTGCGTTTGTTGACCACTTCAAAGCAGCAACGAAGTGGATTTTTGCCACTTGAGACTAGACAAAGATACCCAGGACATTTCAAAACATAACGTTTTTAAGTTGATTTTTTGACTCTGTGACCAGCAACTCGTACTCTGTAACTTGGACTCTTGGGTGGGTGGACTTCATAGCGCTTCTGAGACATGGGACATGCAACAGGGGATGAGATATCCTACAATTCCCATAATGCAACATAATAGCATTTGTCATTAGGAAACTCCTGATCTCCCAGATCCACCAAAGAAATGACACGACTGCTTTCACAGGCTGAGTAGTGTTTCAAAATGCTTCACATACAGCGTCAGCTGACCTAAGCCCACCAAAAAAAAAAAAAAAAAAAAAAAAAATTCAAAGACTGATCTGACACGACAAGGCTTGCTCACACGATTTTGTGGTTTACTCAACTAACCTTTAATCTCTTTGTACAAAGGACGTGATAATTGAGAGACACATTTAGAGAGTGGTGTTAAAAAGACGACCAACACACACACACACACACACACACACATATTCCTTTCTGTGCTGCTGCAGTCAATCAGCCACAGAAATGTTACTAGGTCCAGTCCAGGTAAGATTGCATTTTGACTTTTTACATTAAAGTGATGCGGGGGGACATTTATGTCACGAGATGCATGTCTGATTGTTCTACATTTCTACGTCTGCTGACTCTTTGTGAACTATCCTGATGAAGTCCATTCCACAAGCGTTAAAGTCAACATTCGGTAACACTTTACTTGAAGGCATCTACATAAGAGTGACATGACTCTGTCATGAACACATGACACTGTCATGACACATGAACCCTAACTAACCCTAAGACTCACTTGTCTTGACAAAAAACCAAATGACACTTAATGACAGAAGCGTTATGTCACACGTTTATGACTGGTTTATAATGTTTATGACACGTGTCATGTCACTCTTACGCAGATACCTTCAAGTAAAGTGTAACTGAACATTCAAACGGCCGACTGCTATCAGATGTAGGCCGACTCAGTATCACACAGTGAGATAGTGAAAAGCCAAACCAAGATACTCTGCGCTCCCGTTTTATCTTTAAAACATCCTAATCGAGCGTTACAACCCACAGCTGTTAGACTGCAATGAATACAATGTGCACACACTTCAACACAGCCTGCAGACACCAGTCATTACTGCAGACATGTGACACTTTATTTCACACCACCAGAATCATTCAAATATCATTCCACGAGCCGTCCTTGCAGTCAAAGCCGGTGAAAGAAACGCCAATTTCTGTTTGTGTTTTTCTCTCTGGAGGCTGAAATAACAGCGTACGTATCCCAAAAGTAAAGGTTAAAGCTGCGAATCAAACAGTTGGGTAACTCTCTGGTAGTAACGAGTGCCCTGAGGTTTCTGTGTATTTTCATAGGTTCTTCTTAAATGAGTGACACGCGACACTTATCTTCCAAGTCTTGTTCAGTGATCCATCCAAACTGAACCAACACACAAACACCAAGTTTGATGGCTGGGTGAGTGTTGTGCTAAAATAGGAACGAGGTCCGTTTAATGAGTGTCCGTCAGCCCTTGTGAGGTCGGTTCACTTCCATTCATCTGCATCATCCACTGTCAATGAATGAACTGGGGGGGGGGATGGGGGGATGGCGCTTGTTGTCTTTACAGTAAGCAGGCGATTCAGTTGATAATGGCTCACTGAGAATGGCCTGGAAAACATAAGCATGTCAGCAGAGTATGTGAGGCCACTGCTGCATTTTTTAAACAGAGTTCAACACTACTTCAGAATGGTGGTGGTGTGTGTGTGTGTGTGTGTGTGTGGGGGGGGGGAATATATATATATATTAGAGCCGGGACTTTAACGCGTTAATTAAGATTAATTAATTACAGACTTTAATGCGTTAATTAATTACACAAAAAATAACACGTTAAACATTTTTTACGCATTTTAATCACACTTATTTTTGCAATCAAGGACGTTTCTCACTAGATGAGTTTCGGCGGACCGATTATACTGGAGCACCAACTAGCGTTCATGACTTCAGACCTTTTATATATGTCAATGCTTCAGACAACAACAAACCACAGTGAACATGAACGAAGAAGCTGACGAGACCGCTTTGGTTGGCTCCGTGGATGGGAAATTTTGTTATGAAAAACGAACGGATGGAAGCGTTGATTAGAGCATGGTTGTGTGCAAGCTATGCAACAAGGAATTCGCATATCACCGAATGACAATGACAGAAGCGTTATGTCATAAACGTAAGACTTGTTTATAATGTTTGACACGTTCATGACAGTGTCATGTCACGCTTATGTAGATACCTACAAGTAAAGTGTAACTGGAAAAGTTTAACATTTGGGGATCTTTTCTTTTTTAAGATAATCTTTTTGGCTTTTCCGCCTTTAATTGACAGGACAGCTAGGTGAGAAAGGGGGGAGGAGAAGGGGGAAGACATGCAGGAAATCGTCACAGGTCAGATTCGAACCCTGGACCTCTGCGTCGAGGCATAAGCCTCGAAGTATATTTGCGTCTGCTCTACCCACTGAGACAAAATTAAGCTTTTTAACCTTCTGGCTGATTGATAACGCTGATACCAGAAGAAAGAAAAAGATGAATGAATAATGTCTAATTAAATGTTTTAATTTGAAGTCTCAAAGCTGTACTTGTGTCCTTTTATTTTCCTTTTGTATTTTCCTTCATGTTTTGCATGATAAAGGTCTTCAATAAATCATTTGGAAAACACAAAAGTGGAGGATGACTGTGTCGCTCCGTTCCCAATCAGAATTGTAATAAATGTCCTCTTACACACTGCTGTCCCAACCAAATCCCTCTGGGCTCTATATATACAGTATATATATATATATATATATATATATAAAGTGATCCCTCTGTTCTTGCCCTGAGTCTGTCACAGTGCTGGAGGTCCAGCGGGGGTGAGCGGAGTTTGATTTCAGACTCAATTAGCCTGGAGGTATTTGGGTGATGGTGGTGGTGATGCTGGTGGGGGAGGGGGAGAGGGAGCTGGAAGGTGGGATGGGGTTAAATTAGATTTGCTCTTCCTGTCCAGGACAATGGCTCCACTGTGGTTCTCAGAAGATAAACTTCAAGGAACCTGATGTGAATCTGCACACATTTCTCTCCCACACACTAAACCCGTTTATTTGGATATTACCTGGTTTAAAAATCAATCAATCAAAATAAGGAGGCGTAAACGGCGAGTAAAAGAGAAACATTCAACTATTTTACGTGAAACAGAAAACGTTGCAAGGCACTCACACATTTAATTAAAAGGCAAGGTGAGTCCTACTCTTACTTGATGGTGAAAGAATGTCTAATATTAATATCTGACACAAAATAGTCCCTCTATTTTAAGAGAAAAAAAAGCAATATACTGGAGCACTCAGCCAGGTTAGCTGTTTCCCCCTGTTCCCAGTCTTAATGCTGAGCTAAGCTAAGCTCATTGCCTGCTGGCATCACATTCATATTTAGCATGCAGACATGACAGTGGTTTGATCTTCTCATCGAAGTTGTGGAAAGAAAACTAAAAGGCACAATTCCACAAATATCAAACTATCCTTTCAATGGTTGTAAGATATAGTGGGTTATAAATCGCACAGTCAACATGTTTTTTTTTTAATTTTCTGTTGCACTGAATTCCTGGTTTAGCTTAATATCTGGTTTACATGGAACAGCAACAATATCATCAGCAACAGAACAGCGAGTTTAAACATTTAAACTCTAAATTGCTGGTGGGGGTGGGGGTGGGTGAGAGAAGTGGGGGGTTATTTTGCATTTTGTATGTATGTGTGTGTGTTGCAGAACCGATCTCTGTTCCCACATCTCTGCCTGTCCTCCATATC